>NC_060124.1:365949316-366252346 GCF_021461395.2 Schistocerca americana | reverse complement strand
CTACATGTATGCTGCTAATATGTTATCGTACAGCATTTATATCCAGAGCAATTAAAATTTTGCAGGTGCCCACCAGAATTTGGAGGTGCACGTTGTGAGACGCCAGTCAGCTTAGGTACAGCCACACCAGGCAAGGCAGAGGACAATAGGCAGCCTGTTATTATTGTGATTGTGATTGTTGTAGTGACACTGTTGGTATTAATTGCTGCCGCAGCTGCATTTTTTGTTTTCCGAGGACGACGTGGGTAAGTGAAGATTTCTGTGCTGTAGAGCTTTTGGCATTTTAAGAGGTTTTGTCCAAAAGATATTACAATGTATATTAGTAATAAATTATTTTTTAAAAAAATATTACTAATTTAGATTCTGTGTGTGTGTGTGTGTGTGTGTGTGTGTGTGTGTGTGTAAGGGTTTTTTTTTTTTTTTTTAAATGTTCAAGAGATGCTGCAATTACTACTCTTTCATGTAGCGAATTTTATTATTTATTTTAATTGCCTTACACTTTTGGGCTTCAAATTTCCTGTCATAACATATTGTACCTTGGCATAAACAAATTTGTTGTATTTGGAAATGAAACTATTGTGTTCAAAACTTTGCAGCCCATCATTTGCATGAAACAAAGGAAAATATTATACATTTTAATGCTGCATTTCTGATACATTTAGTAATTCTTATTTGTAACATCAAAGCTAGCTGAGAAGTCTAGTTTAGCTGTCGATAATTTATAAATTTGCACCATTTACTTTGTTCACAGTCTCTATAACATTTAAGTTAGGATTATGTGTCTCGTTGTGACAGCTGTACGAGCTTCTTCTCTTGGAGAATATAGGACTTTGGTGTTGAATTAAAATGTTCACCCAAATATGAAGCAGAAATTAATTTGTAATTTTTGTTGAACTGTATTGTTGTAAAACAGTGAAATATCAGGTGTTTGCAAAGAATAGTATCTAGAAAGCCCAGTTATCCTAAACAGTGAATTATTTAATATAAAGATGCAGTTCAGTTGTTAAAACATCATACCTTTAACTAAACTATTCCACTATTGAAATGAAGCTGCTTAATTTACAAACAAATGAAACATCAAGTTGCATGCTCTGCCTTATCATAAATGAAGATGTCACAGTAGCATAGATATATTCTACTCATATCTAGGAGGTGCAAGGTTCAAATCAGTCTCATTTGTTTTAGGTTTCAAATAATTTTTCAGTTTTCAACTGAACTGTTGCTTGACCTGTGATGGTCCCATTATCAGTATGGCGTAAGACTTTAACAAAATGTTAGCTACATGAGATAAACTGAAATAAATTTCTACACAAGTTGTTAAATGATCAAGGAGAAGAAATAACCTTACATAAAAATTAAAAGCCAAACTTAATAAAAATATATAAAAATTAAAAGACAGTAAAAAGTGTCAAACTATCTCCCTCAGTCATTCATAACTGAAGGGGAGTTTGCTGTAATGATTCCAGAGGGTATTAATGGTTAATTTCTGAGGCGCTTTAGATATTTCATCTCGAGGCAATCCAGTCAGCCACAGCAAAAGGCCTCAGCCGAAATAGATGTCAATAGATATATACGGAGAGAGGCTTTAGAGCCTGTAAAAATTTGAAATGTAGGAATTATTTACATATATTTTTTCTGCCTTTCTAAGAAAAACTTGTTTTGTAAAACAGTAAAATTTTGACATCAAGTTCAACAGTAGATAATTGAAGCTATTTATTACCATCAAAAATATTGAGATCACCATTCACTTTAAAGATATCACTAAAAACAAGTATAAATTACCTAGAGTAAATAATATGCTTCTAAAATCCAATGAAAAATCGAATATTATGTGTCCACTGTAAAGAAGCAACGGTGTGGTTGGTTGGAAAGAGTGTTCCAAGGATCACAAAAGTATCCCACATTTATTTTCAAGTCATTTTAAGCCAAAACAGAGGTAGAAAAAACTATTTTATAAATAAACGCTCTGATGATTTTGTGGGCACTGTAGAATATTCAACATTGGTTTAATTGCTTTTGTGATATGAATTGTAACAATGTCAATCTATTGCTTATTGGCGGTGGTTTGTATCCCAGTGGCTACACAATCTGTTGATGGAGAAAGAGCAAAGCTTCAGCTGAAGCAAAGTCCAGATTACTTTCTTGCAACTTTCTTGCTGATAGAAAGCTTGAAGCTTGATCGCCAATAACCAGAGAAAGAACTGCTGCATATATATATATATATCATAAATATTTTTTGAGGATCAGGAACAAATTTCATTCATGCATATGTAGGCAAGACACTTGCTGAAATATGGTTCCCAGTAAGTATCAGAATCACAATTGTTGTTGCTTGTACCACTCAATTCGAAACCAAAGGTGATTTTGTCTTCAAACGTTTGTTTATATTAATGGGGACTTAAAAGGAACTTAATTTTGTTGTAACCAACAAAAGTGATGTCATTGCTTTGGTAATGCTACCAGCAAGAAGTGTAAGGAGCCAAAAGAAGGAAATAGTAAACAGAATGAAGGTTAATATTCAACATGTTGTTGACAGTGAGATCATTAGAGATTGAAAAGGGAGGACAGCAGCAATATAAAATCAGTCTGGCATTGCACCATTGTGTAGATAATCTCTTCAGAATTTGATAACAGAAATATTCAACAATTGTGAACTGCCCAACTCATATAGATGGTGTACTGTTTCATAGATATCATTGTTAAAAGACACAAAAAATATAATTTAATATTGACAAATAAAATTATTATGTAAAAAAACTGTAAAGTATGAAATAGTAGGCCGAAGCTTCTTGTGAAGATAATCAGCAATTTATGAATAGAACAGGATGCATTGCAGACTGCGAATGAATGATATTAATGAGAATTAGAATCTGAAGCACACGAAAATCTTTTAAATTGGAACCACACTGTGTCATTAATACATATGACTACATTACTGCAAAAACCAACGGTCTTGCCACAGCGGTAACATCAGTTCCGATCAGATCACGAAAGTTAAGCATTGTTGGGCTGGGCTAGCACTTGGATGGGTGACTATTCAGTCTTCTGAGCACTGTTGGGAAGTTGGGTGCACTCAGCCCTTGTGAGGTAAACTGAGAAGCTACTTGATTGAGGAGAAGCGGTTCCAGTCTTGTAAACTGACATAGGGCCAGAAGAGCAGTACCGTATTTACTCGAATCTAAGCCTCACTTTTTTCCAGTTTTTGTAATCCAAAAAACCGCCTGTGGCTTAGAATCGAGTGCAGAGTAAGCGGAAGTTCTGAAAAATGTTGGTAGGTACCGCCACAACTGACATCTGCCGTCGAATATATGTAGCGTCACACAGGCATGCTTTACAGGCACAAAGGTAAATACTGGCACCAAAACCCTCTGCGTCAGTAAATAAATTTTTTTTAAAAAAAGTGGAAGACGAGGTATTTTCTCCGCCCCGAGTTTCGACCACTGCATTTTCATACATTATCCAATGAAGTAAATACAAATTCCGTATTGTTCATCTTCGAATGTAGCAGCCTTTCAGTGTACTACGAAAATCCGACTGGAAAGACTGTGTGGGATGTTTGTCTGTCAATATGACTAACTCTACGTTCTGAATTTTTTCCTACCTGTGACAAGAGGTGGTTGCTAATAGGAACTTTTATGAATTGTGAATCACATGCAGTATTCTCTTCACCATAAGAATAATATGAGTGTAAACATTTTGCCATGTATTCTTTTGTGTTTGCTGCTATCTCATTTAAATCCTGTCGGCCTAATAAACTACGAAACTAGAGTGAGACAACAGCAAACATGGAAGAATATACATATCATGTCATGTTTATATTCATATTATTCTTATGCCGAATAGTGATACAGTCAGAAATGAAGCACGGCAACTGACTAGATTTTTAAATCTAAGATGACTCTAATTTATGTGCAGAATGTAATGTACTAAAGAGGCGTCTGCAAAGATTTTCAAACGGAGAAAAGTTTTTGCTAAACTCTCGTTTAGAACATCTTCTATCATATGCAGTCTGTTATTTAGTTCTTGTTCATCATTATCAAAGAAAGCAGCAGTGTAAGTAACAACAAATAGCATTCTCTTGCCATTGTTTCACTAATGAGACAGTTCCTCTCTTTTTTTTTTATTGTAAGCTGCGGTAACGCGCACAAAAGCAAGCCATGCCATGAGTGGCGACAGGCCGTAAACACTCATTATCAGAATGCAACAAACAATGCATGACACAGTACAATAATGCATTTTCAGCTTAGAGTGACGTAAAAACCTATACCAAAGAGAACGGCACTTATCAGATCAAAGAAAAATAAGGAATCACTTCAAACCAGACGGAGCTCGTGAAAACGGAAGGGTAGCCGTATAAATACGAACGGAGCGCCTGGTGCATAGCAATGCCTAACTGCTAAGCTTATGACTCGAACCAAACTACTGTAGCTGTATCATCATTCATTCGACCTAAATTGTGTCTCATATTGCAGTGGACCAACTTTGTTTCCATTTGGAGGTGCGGTCTAAAACTTTTCTCTCCCCTTGAATTTCGAGTCTCAAATTTCAGGTGCGGCTTAGATTTGGGAATTTTTTTTTCCCTTGATTTCAAGTCTCATTTTTCAGGTGCGGCTAAGATTCGAGTGCGGCTTAGATTCGAGTAAATACAGTATGCTGGCCACATGCCCCTCCAACACAGCATTCAATGACACCTGTGGATGTATCAAAAGAAAACTATACCATTACAGGCCCACATCAGTTTGGTAGTCAGTGGTACACAATATATATTTCTTGTAATTGTGTTTTGATTTATGAGGGTTTAGTCACCTGTGTTACTGCTGTTAGGTTGGTATTTCCCACTGCATACATTTTAATTTACTCACTAGTTAACTTATCTCCTGTTATAGTCTCATTTTACATGGTTTGTGTTAGGTTCCCAGTTGCTGACAGATGGCAGTGTTTTTACTGCAAGTGAGGCCATGATTTATAACTCTTACTAATAATTAGATACTTCTCCTCTCCATCTTTGCATGGATATGGCAAATTAGAATGAACAGACTGCTCACTGATGTACTATGATAAATGATAAATATTTATTGTCTTATTTTAGCAGCATTGAAATTAACGTACTCTTTTAAGTAATCTCATCTTTAACAAATAATGAAACATACAAATAATGATTATGATTTCTGTTATTCGTAGCGGAAAGCCATTCATGCACACTAGGATGCAGGAGAATGTGGAAATAAGTAATCCTATGTACTTGCGTGAAGATGCTGAAGATGAAGGAGATGTTCTGGATAGGAGTTTTACACTTGATGCAGATAAGGTAAGCAGTTTTACCATTATAAATTATTTAAGAGAAAAAGAAGTATATCACAGTAATTACAAGGAAAAACTGCTACACACCTTCAAAGTGAAGTGCTGTGTGTGTGGCAGTCACATAATAAAGCTAATGATACTGCTTGCTAACTTCAAATTCAGACTATAGTTTTCAAACACAGGATATCAAAGTTATGTTCTGCCATTCATGTAATCTGTGTATTATTGTGATCAATTCATTATGCTTCTCTTACTTGATATCCCACAGATGATAATCCTGTATGCGACTCAGGTGTAGGAACTATACCAAGTATCCACCTTCCTCTACCTTATACCTGTTTTAGGTAATTTATTCTGGACCACAAATGGAGTCATCTGTGAAAGCAGCCATATCGCCTATGAACTCTGCTGTTGTTATAATGCAGTATTCTGTGTAACTCATTCACCAAATAGATGCCAATAGTATGAATCAAAATTGCAAACTCTGCTGACCAGCAATCTTAGTCAACTAAGTTGGGAACATACTGCTCAACACAACACAGTTTAAAAATACTTTGTGACTCTTTCCACAAGGACATCCCCCACACCAACCCATAATAGATAAATAAAAAGTTCCTATTAACTGAATAGGTCAATAGATACTTTTCCTCCAAGTACAAAGAATGTTCCAAAAGTAAGTTTTGTCATTGTTTTTCACATGGAAGCTTTATTGCCAAAAACATATACACAATGGCATCATGAGCTATACACCTTGCACTATTTTTTGATACATTCACCACTGACATTAAGACATTTGTAACAGCATGCAATCAGATGGAAGAAACCACTCTGGTAAAACTTTAGTGCTCTACAATGCAAAGAATTGTCACACAGCTTGCTCCACCTCTGCATTAGTGTGGAAGTGACATCCCAATTTCACAGCTTTCAATGCAGGGAACAAGTGAAAGTCCAATGGGACATGATTGGGGCTGTGGGCCAGGTCACCCAAACTCTCCCATCCAAAGCGATAAATCTTATCTTGTGTGAGCCTTGCAGTGTGTGGTTTTGTCTTGTTGTCCAAGAGCACAACACCTTCACTCAAGAGCCCTTGTCTCTTTCTTCAAATGGTGGACCTAAGATTGGTGTGATTGTCATAGTAGGATGCCTTATCGATGGTCCCTTGCTGGAGGAAATAAAGGAAAATCACACCTTCCACATCCCTGAACATTGTGACCATAACATTTCCTGCAAAGGCCGACACTTAGAATTTTTCCCTCTCTGATGAACTGGGATACTCCCACATTATTGAGGCGGACTTGGATTCTGGGAATAGTGCTGCACCCATGTCTCATCACTTGTGATTATTCTGAAAAGGAACTCATTTTCCTCTCACGCATACTGCATCAAGTGTTTGATGCTGATTCTAATTCTTGCACTCTTGTAATCCGGGGTCAGGTTTCTCAGGATTCATCTTACCATGGAGCATGCGATGGGCCTGAGCATAGCCAATATGCAGTGTGGATACCACGTCTGACCTATTATGTACCGGTCCTCTAAAGCAATGTCCTGTATTGTAGCAGTGTTGTTTTCAGTTATGGATGTGGAGGGACGCCAACTTCATTTTTCATCCTCAACAACTTCCTTCTCTGAATGTGCAACAACAGCGACCAACCATTTGGCGAGACATGACCTCTTCACCGTGCACAGTTTGTAGTCATTTATGTATGATGGTCACATTAGTTCCACTCTAGCCCATTCATACTGGATAACAGCACGCACTACCATTGGTTATCACATTATTAGTACATGTAATTCTTCAGGCTTATGCTCAGCACTTTACAGGCCTAAATACTGGACTCAATCTGCGTAAGTACCATTCACATGTAGCACCTGAAGAAGACAGTGAGTTATGCCATCAAAATATCATGTGAGAATGACCCGAACATCCAGCAGAAGTCCTATTTTTTCAAAATGTCATTGTTAGCACATGTCTGTCTGCCATTGTGACATGTGCTTGAATAGCCTTGGGCATGCCAGTCTCCTGCTACTCTTCTTCTTCGGCACTCTGGACATGTGCCAGTCCTCCTTCACTGGCACCTCTTATTTTGTTGAACCAGCAGTGGATGTGGATTCATAAGGCATTTGTTCATGACATCTAGTTTACCACCTTCTCCTACAGAAACAATTACAAAACTGACTTTTGAAATGTCCATAAAAAAATGTCCCTCATACATTTTATGGCCCTGTGAAGCCTTTGGTTTGAAAATCTATTAGTCCCAAATTTGTACAATCTTTCCAATCTCCTCTCTCAATTTTTCCTCCTCTCTTCCATTTTTCTTTTCTACCCTGTCCATCCATCCCATACCTTGGCTTCAAACTTTCTTAGTCTGCCTTTCTTCATCACTGTAACCATACCATAATTAGGCACTTTTTTATGTTTTGGTTAATTGTTTAACCAATTTCTCATTTGCTGAAATTTTCAAATTCACTCTGATGAGTTCTCAGGAGTTCACATTGGCAAATAGGTGGTCTTCCATTATTAAGTGTGTCCATGCTATTGTAAACTATATTAGTTGGTTTTATAATTTGATGAAGGTACGTTGACCAAACTGTAGGTGGAACGTAAATAAACATGATTCACATACATATGTGGTTAGCACCTACTGCCTCTGTAGCTTCAAAATCAAGAACTGATGTACTTAATGCACTACTTTTAAGCTATATCCTTGTTATTTATCTATTATTTGTTGTTGTATAGGCCTTGTCAATATTCAACATGAATTTTCAGAAGCCATTTTGCTGCTTTTCAATCTTGATGTTAACTATTGCCTGTACTCTTCATTTCCTAGGATTTATCCTGTCATATGTGGTCTTCTGTTTCCATTATTTGGCAAATTTATTTTATTTTATGTTGTGGCTGGGAGCTCTCCCTGTCGCCACAACTGTCAGTTAACCTAAGCGATGGAAACCGTGTTCTCTCTCTCCCTCTCTCTGTTATCGTATTTTAATTGTTTATATATCTTATTTTCTGAGGTGAGGATTGGAGACCACTGTGAATGTGGAAAACTGCCTAGAAACCACTCTCAGGCTGGCTGGTGTACCGGGCCAACATTCATTAATCTACCACATCACTTCGATCTGGATCTGGTTCACCCCCTGTCTTGCAAGCTATGACGCTGCTATAAGAGAGATCAATAATTATCTGTCCTTATTTTAACATTTTATAATTAGAATCAGAAGATGTATATGCTTGTTAATAGCACAATTTCTCATTCATATTTTTATGAGTGACAGCATGGTACAAACAGGCCAAAATTCCTGTCTACCATAATTCTACATGTTCCTCCAAAACACGTCACTGAAACAAAGAAAAGTCTTTTAAATCAGAGCTTCATATTCCAGGACTTGGTGTTATCTACGCTGATTCTTCTTTGACTTATCTTAAGTATTATTCAGTTCCTTTAAAGGTATTTTATTTATGGTGTTTTTTCTGCCTTTCCTTCAACCTTTTTGTGTTCCACCATTGCTTTCCACCACATATTTTACAACATTGCTCCCACATCAGTTGTAGCAGTTTCCCCCTTTCCTTAGTCCAAAATGTCTGAATTTTATATACGTACTAGCTGAGCACCTGGCCATATATATTTATTCCAGTCTTCCTACAGTCCATCTACTCCTCCCCCCCCCCCCTCTCTCTCTCTCTCTCTCTCTCTCTCTCTCTCTCTCTCTCTCTCTCTCTCCATCTCCTCCTCCTCCGACTTTCTCTGTCCACCTACTCCTGCCCTCTCTCTCTTTGCATCTCCTCTCCTCTCTCACTGTTCAGCTTCTCCTGCCTCCTCTCTCTGTTTGTCTCCTCCTCTTTCCTTTCTCTGTCCATCTCCTCCTCCCACCTCTCTCTGTCCATTTCCCACTCCCCACTCTCTCTCTCTCTCTCTCTCTCTCTTATCACGTCCTTTAAGTCCCATAGTGCTCAGAGCCATCTTATCACGTCCTTCCCCCTCTCTGTTTGTTTGTCTCCTCCCCCCACCCTTCTCTCTCCATGTTACCACCCCACCACAATAAGAAGCTGGTGGTTCTTACCCCCACAGTATTGATTTACAGATCATAGCTAATATGTGTACCAAATGTGGTTGAAACTGTTACAGGGGTTCAGGATGAGCTTTTTATCCATGCCCTCGACAGTGTACACAATGTCAAATATATTTCACATATATTTAACATATTTCACACATATTTGTACACAAATTTCACTTGTATCCCTATTGAAATTTGCCCTGTGGTTTGATTTTCACGTAGCTCAATGTTTATGATGTCATATCAACTGAACTATATGCTGTACATTGACATATTTTTGTAGATAGATTCAGTCATGTATGTGGATACTGTCTGCAAAGTGTGTGACAAATAAAGTTGGTAGTAAAGACATAGTAAGTAAAAGTGTCATGCTTAATGCCGCAGTTTTACTGCTTGAACAGGAAAAAGGAGTGTGTGATAAACATTTTTCTTTCATTCTGAAATATTGGATGGATGGATGAATGAAGTGTGTTGTGGGCTACACTGCTTTTTCACCACCACTCATTTGATAGGAAGATGGTTGTTACCCCACAGCAATTCTTTCAGGACAATAAGTGATATGTGTACCAAATTTGGTTGAAAATCAGTCCAGTGATTTAGGAGATGTGGAAAACACAGACTTATGTATGTACATTTTTATAATATATATGGATTATTGGACCCTTTTACAGCTCTTTCTAAATTAAACTAAACTGAGGCCCTGGAAGGCCCAAAGGAGCCAATTGATCATTGTGACATCTGCATCGCATGGAGTCACCAGATGCAAATATAGAGGGCCATGTAGTCAGCACACCATTCTCTTGGCCATTGTCAGTTTCTGTGACACGTGCATTTCTTTCAATATGATTAATACAGTGAAATCCCGCCTTTCCACTTTTCAAGGGGCTTCAAAAAAATGGTGTAAACTGCGGGAAAATGTAAAATGTGGGAAATAATGTTTTAAGCTGTAGAAGTTATGTATAGGATACCCCCTTGCAGTTTTGCACTTTATGTGTGATATACATACATAACATGCATCAAAAGACTTGTCAGGGACTTATTTATTACCTAATAAAGGTTTATTATCTAATGAAAACTGCTGATGTAACTAGAATTGATAATTGTCTGGAAAGTAGGAACGTTTGACTCAATTTCATACGTTATAATCAATGTTTTTGAAAGCCTGTAGCTGTCTTTTGTCATTTAAATAATGAAATACTGCACTAGTTATGTAGTTTTTCATCCTTTGCATGGCGTATTTCGAGAATTTTTTCTTACTATCAAGTGCAAATATTGTAGACAAGTATTTTGTATTGCATTTGCATGTGTTGTTCTGCGTCTCTCCTATAGTCTTCTTTTTGAGGTTATCAGGTACTGTGCCTCCTCACTTATGTAGAAAACCACACACACACAAACTATCGCCCACCTTGTCTATGTAAAATTGCAAAAAAAAAATCATACATAAATACTGCACTTGACAACAAATTCTCGAAACACGTTTTGGTCAGCATGAAAACATTACTTAACCGGCACTATGTTTATACTATAAAGTACAAACATTTGAGCAATGCAAAAGTGAATGACAGTGTCAGCTAGCACTGCGAGTGGCCAAAATCTGAAACACGCTAAATATGATTCAATAAAGGTGTCATGGTGATCACAACCATTACAAAAATGTGTTTGCACAGTAGAGACAGTTTGGAAATGGTTGTGATTGGTCATAATATCTTTATTCAAATGAATCTAGTTACTTCCATCAGCCATGATGCCAAATAGAGCTTGGCAGTGGCAGGAGATACGGCACGAATTGTTCCAACTGTTACCCATTAACCGTTTGATATCCGCTGAGTATAGCACTCTGGTGTAAAGAAGCTTAACCATGTAATCTTTATAAACACTATTGGATGTCTAACATCATGCCAGCATCATTTTGTCTCCACAAACACTTTTTCATAATGCATAAATTGTGGGAAAATTATAAATATGTTGGCACAAAATTGGGTGCAAATTAACATTGTGGGCATAGGAAATTTGGCAAGAACGGTAAAAAATGTCATAAGCAGCAGGAAAACATTAATTCTGGGAACATAAAAGCTGGTTATACTGTAGATTCAACAGATTTCTTGCCATGTCAGTTTTGTTAAAAACCTTTGGCTCTGTTGCATTTTTATTGAAACAACATCTCATTTATAATTATTCATTTCTATAAAATATAACCCGTCCAAAGCTGTATTGATAAAGATAAGCTGTTTATTTCCTTAGCAGACTTCATTATAATTTTCCATTCTTCATTTGTAAACTTTTCTTTTGTAGTTCTTTTGCTCTTTTATTAGTGTTCCACTTATAGCCGTAGGTATTAAAAGCTTGATACTGCTATCAGATGATAAAAGTAATGTGTTCTTCATTTTTTTTCACCAAAACTGATAAAATAAACTTACATCTCTCTTAATACAGTTTATGAGAGAGTGACCCTCTTCTCTTATTTCCTACTCCACCGTAACTCTTTTCCTCCTTTCTTCCCAGAGAGCAGATTTGTGGCTGAAAAAGCTAGAGTGGGAGTTGCATCTTGTGAAATTGACCTCTAATCAAGCCACCACCACCTCTCTCTCTCTCTCTCTCTCTCTCTCTCTCTCTCTCTCTCTCTCTCGGCAGGGGTAGTGTGTGTTACTCTCATTTAATTATTATCTAGTGTAAATTTTCAAAACCATTCATCTGATGTAAATTTTCTTTATTTCAAATTTGTCTCTTTTTTTTTTACAGACTGGCAATTTTGCAAATCCGGTATATGACTCAATGTACAGCAGCACTGGTATAGAACCAGGCACTGCTGCAAGTGAAGAGAAAACAGGGTTACTCCATAATGATGAATACACCAAGGATTCTCATCTGTTAGCAGCTGAAAGCAGAGAAAAGCTATAAGCTGTGGACATTTTTAACTGAAATTCAATTTCCAAAACCAAAAGCATAAGTCCTAAAATAATACTTTGTCTTAACTGGCACAGTGGACAAATGTTGAATATTAGCTTTAACTACTTTTGGTATACCGAATACATCTCAGCACTCTTGCCACCAGTCATGATGCTCTCATTTTCATGCAGTAGTTATAAGAATCCCATATGTGTTGTATGTATGGCATCAACATGTTCTCTTCCAATTTCTGATAGTAGCTCAGAAAGAGGAGATAAAATTATTTCTATTTGTTTCCTTTTGATCAGCCTTGACTGTCCGTATTATCAGTAATTCTTGTCCCTTAGGAGGGGATAAGTCACTGTCGAAACTGAAAGACAAGAAGTGAAAATATGTGTACCAACTCACTGTTCCATTGAAATTATAAGGTAATATTCTGTGTTTTGAATTTATTTAGAGTGTTCCATGGAGGACAGCATTCGACAAATGAGTTCAAAAAAATACTGACAAATAACTTTAAAGTACATTGTTGAAATAATCTTCATTTCGCATAACTATGGAAGCTGCTGTTTACATTGTGCAAAACTCTATCCATTATATGTTCACTAGGCAACATCATTTCTGTGCCATATCAACAACATATCAGTGACATATATTGTCATTCTGCTTTACTGAACACCCAATTTTGTTACAAATAAAGCTTTAATCACATTTATAAATAAGTATTATGTATATGAGAGTACATTTTGCATGTTGTTTTTAGCAGTATTGAATGCATAATCAGGGGATTTTACTTGAATCAAGTGAGATGTTCTCTAATTAAGAGCAAGTGAAAAATGGTTGCACATATAGGGCCAAGTATGAGGTTTCAAGATGTATTAATAGCTTTTACATATCGCATAAACCAAACTATCTGACTATGCATTATTATGAAAAGACTGGGCAAAAATCAGCATTTGATGAGCATCTCAGTGAGTGAGTGTCAGGAAGAATGTGTGTGTGTGTGTGTGTGTGTGTGTGTGTGTGTGTGTGTGAGAGAGAGAGAGAGAGAGAGAGAGAGAGAGAGAGAGAGAGAGAGAGAGAGAGAGAGGTGATTCACTACCAATGATTCACTGATCTATATGTATTTTTTGATCAGAAGTTAATGTTCTGTGTGTGTGTTGTGTGTGTAGTGATGTAAGGTTAAGAATTGAAACACATTGTATATATTTTGAGTTCTTATAACAGACTTACATTGTATATAAATTTCCATTCATCTTGCTGATTACATTGAAATACCAAAAATACATCTGAAAAATTTTATATGCAGATACTGCTTTTTATTTTTGTAATAAAGAAATGTCATGTGACTCACGGCCCTGTGCAGACCCATTGGCTTCTTACTAATTCAGTGGGTTTCAAGGCAAGTGACACTGCTGCTTTATTATGAGCCTGAAGAAATGCATAGACCCTCTCCTAAACTATTCATTTTCAGAAGAATCTGATGGGATCTCTAAGAATTGAAACGGAGATCTTGATTTTAGTAGGCAGTGACACTAGCTACTGCACCACTGAAGCAGGCAATCTTTTTGTATGTGAATAAAACAACTCTTCCTGTTTGTATTAAAATGTAAATGAGTTTGTACATGTCAGTGTCAAAGGAAGAGTTGATTTCACAGACCTGTCAATACAATATCTGCTTTAACAAAATATGAATTTATATGATATAAGTAATTCTGTGTGAATGAGGAGTGTGTTTTGAAATGTTTAATACAATAGTTACCTCACTAAAGAGCTACAAAGGACAAAACACCAAGAGAAACATAAATCCATATCTTTTGGAAGATGTTGACATTGTAGTGTCTTCAATGTTGAAGACCATAACCAAGGTGAATCCTATGCCATATTTTATTATAGGTATAATTTTCCCAAACAACATACAATTTTTAAACTTTACACATTCTTACAAAATGATGCTGTACATTTTGTTGTTGCTCATCCTACCAATGTTTTGACTTTTATGTTTAGTAGAGTGGTGTACTATTTATGTGCTGTGAATTATTTTGTATTCATATAAATTGTTTTGTAATATGTAAAATATTTTTGTATATAAATGTTACTATCATTATACAGAAGGTGTTTGTTTTTAAGATACTTTCTTCCGTTAACTGTAAATTAAACAAAGATTACAGTTACCTGAACAAGCAAATTCTGAAACAATTGCAGTAGCAAAAGAAAATCACAAAAACAGTGTTTACCCTAAAATTATATTCTGAACAGATCAACAAGATCCAAAGGAAAAAAGTTTAGGATTTAACATCTCATCAGTGATGAAGTCATTAGAAGCGCTGCACAAGCTTGGCTAGGATAAGGATGGAGAACAAATTCGTACACGTCCTTCTCATAGGTCCATCCCAGCATTTACAATAGTCAGTTTAAGGGAATCATAGAAAACGTAAGTATAATTCTAGCACTTTAACCACTGTGCCACTTCCTTTAATAATGCGAATCAAGTATCACTGTTATAGAAGTAAATAGCAGAATTGTGGAAATAAAAGCTGTTGGAAATAATAGTATTATGTGATGATAGCTGGCTCTGTGATGGAAAAAAAGAAAAAGAAGACTGTCAGGGAGCGATAACTGACTCTAGTTTTTATTTTTACTTTTGGTGAGACAAAAGCCTTTGAATTGAGGTGAAGAAGATAATGAATAACAAAAGGAAGAATACCATATCAGCTTTATCTAATTTTGGTATTCAAGACTCAGTGGAACAACTTCAATTTCGTTGGAGCTTCTCTTTGTGTTAGAATTCTTATATTGTTGTGAAGCAAGAATTCATTCTGTGCAACTGGCACATGTGCATTTGTGTGTGTGTGTGTGTGTGTGTGTGTGTGTGTGTGTGTGTGTGTGTGTGTGTCAGTATGAGAAAGCTATACCCACTTTTCCACTACTCTTCCATTGTACTCTAAAGTACTGATCTAGAGAAGGTGAGTCATGCATTAGTAGAATGAAGGTGACTCGGTTATTAACACTACAGCACATCCATGCTGAATCTCTCTCAGTCCAAAGAGACTGGATGATTGTTTGTTTTGCTCATCTTCCTCCTCTCCTCCCCCTCCTCTTCTCAGAGCAACACTTACACACAGTGCCCACAATTATTTGTTGAATACATTCCACTGTCTGTCCTTCCCTACAGTTATTCCCCGATGTCTTAATACATCCTATAATTCTGTGCACTCTTCTGCTTAATGCTTTTCACGTTTCTTTCCATGCTGATCCTAATTTCTTACCTTATTACTCCAATTAATTCTCAGCCTACTTGTGTAACATTAAATGTCAACTGCTTCGATTCTCTTCTTTTTCAGTTTTTCCCCTGTCTGGATCTACTGCCATGCAATGCTGTGTTCCAGATTACATTGTCAGGAATTAAGGCTAGGTCTGGCAAAGTCAAACTATGGAAACTTCAGTTAGAACTATCAACAATATAGAGAAAAGAGATTGGTACTTATTGTAAAGAAGACATGTTAAGTTGCAGACAGGCACAATTAAAAGACAGTTACATAAAGCCTTTGTCCAGAGCCCTCATCACCAAAAGAGAAACACACATCATTCACACATGCAAGCAAGCACACCTCATGCTCACATGACTGCCAGTTCAAGCATCTTGGGCCAGAATGGAGCTATCACGTGGGATGCAAGTAGCAGTCTGGAGGGTGTGGGAAGGAGGAGGGGATAGTGTATGGCTGAGGAGAGAGACAAACACTGTCTGATAGAGTGCACAGCGGCTAGAATGCCAACAGGCACTGAGGCAGGAGGTTATGGGCAGGGAGGTGCAAAACAGGAGAGGAGCAGGGAAAAACAGGCAGGTGCTTTGGAACAGAGCGGGAGGCGTGGGAACAGTATGTCACCGTAGGTTAAGGCCGGGATAATTATCGGAGCAGAGAATGTATTGTAAGAATAATTCGCATCTATGCACTTCAGAAAAGCTGGTGGTGGAGGGGAGGATCCAGGTGGCTCTGGTGATGGAGCAGCTATGAAATTAAGCATGTTATGTTTAGCTGCATGTTGTGCCACAGGATAGTCTACATCTTGGCTCTTGGCCAAAGTTTTGAGGGTGGCCATTCACCCTTGTGTTCAACTGGCTGGTGGTCAAACCAACATAAAAAGCTGTGAAATGACTGCAGCAGAGCTGGTAAATAATGTGGCTGCTTTCACAGGTGGCCCAGCCCCTGATGAGGTAGGATAAATCTGTGACACACCTGGAATAGGAAGTGCTGACTGGGTGAATTGTGCAAGTCCTGAGTTGGGATTGGGAGTGGCAGAGGGACGGACTAGGATATTGTGAGGGTTGGGTGGGTGATGGAACACCACTTTAGGAGGTATGGGAAGTATTTCTGGTAATATGTCCCTCATTTCAGGGCATGATGATAGCGAGTCAAAGCCCTGACAAAGGATATGGTTCAGTTGTTCCAGTTCGGGGTGGTACTGGGTGATGTATGGGACACTTTTTTTGGCTTCTTCTTGAGGTGGTGAGAGGATTGGGAGTATGAGGGGAAATGGCGTGGGAGATCTGTTTTGCGGGCTAGATCTGGGGGCTAGTGCCTGTCTGTGAAGGCCTTGGTGAGACTCTCAGCACACTAAGCAAAAGAGTTCTTGTCACAGCCGGTACACTGCCACCAGGTGGCCTTCCTGTATGGGAGGGATTTGTTGGTGTGAAAGGGATGGCAGCTGGCGAAATGAAGGTACGGTTGATGGGTTTAATGTGGTCACAGGTGCGGATGGAGCCATCAGAGAGGAGGAGATCAACATCTAGGAAGGTGACACACTGGGTTGAGGAGGACCACGTGAAGTGGGATAGAAGGTGGTGTGGCTGTGAAGGAGCAAAGGTAGGGTGTCTTGGCCCTGAGTCCAGATCATGAAGGTATCATGAATGAACCTGAAGCAGACTAGGGCTTTGGTGTTTAAGGAGGCTAGGACGGCCTCCTCTAGATGGCCTATAAAAAGGTTGGCAAAGGAGGGTGCCATGCGGATGCCCACGGCTGTGCCGCAGATTTGTTTATATACCTTCCCTTCAAATGATAAGTAATTGTGGATTGGGATAAAGTTAGTAAGATGTATGAAGAATGAGGTAGTGAGTTTGGTGCCTAAAAGACGTTGGGAAACATCTAATGGACATTGGGAAAGGTAGTGTTCGGTAGTGGTAAGATCATGGGCTTGAGGGATGTTGGTTGTATAGGAAGGTGGCATCAGGAGTGACGTGTAGGGATCCAGGAGGTAAAGGGGTAGGTATGGTGGAGAGTTGCTGAAGGAAATGATGGTGTCTTCAGGGCAGAAATTCTGGGAAGGCCTAAGGCTTTAAGAGGGTGTAGGAGATTTGTTAGACTTCTGGGATGGGATCTCATGGACAGAACTCATAGCTGGAGGATTCTGATAATCGGCAGATGCCTTCTGCCAGGTAATCACTGTTATTCATAACCTCCCCTGAATCCATTTCCCTCCTCACCTGTATGACTCGTCACACACACACTTTCTACATCCTCCACAAACCCAACAAGCCTGGATGTTCCACTGTGGCTGGTTATTACACTCCCTCCGAGTGAATTTCAGCCATCATTGACCAACACCTTGAATCAATTGCCCATAATCTAGCCTCCCACATCAAAGACACCAACCACTGCCTTCACCAACTCTCCACCATCCCCACTCCTTTGAATTTCAGCCATCATTGACCAACACCTTGAATCAATTGCCCATAATCTAGCCTCCCACATCAAAGACACCAACCACTGCCTTCACCAACTCTCCACCATCCCCACTCCTTTACCTCCTGGATCCCTATTCATCACTGTTGATGTCACCTCCCTATACACCAACATCCCAAATGCCCAAAGTCTTAGTGCCATTGAACACTACCTTTCCTAATGTCCCTCACGCTCCAAACCCATTACCTGATCCTTCATTCACCTTACTAACTTTATCATAAGCCACAATTACTTCTACTTTGAAGGGAAGGTACAGAAACAAATTTGCGGCACAGCCATGCCCACCTGCATGGCATCCTCCTATGCCAACCTGTTTATGGGCCATCTAGGAGAGACCTTCCTAGCCTTCCAAAATGCCAAATCCCTGGTCTGGTTGGGGCTCGTTCAGGATATTTTCATGATCTGGACACAAGGGCCAAGGCACCCTATCTCCATTGCTTCACAACCTCAATAACTTCTGTCCCATTTGCTTCATGTGATCCTTCTCAACCTTGTATGTCACCTTCCTACATGTTAACTTCCTCCTCCCTGATGGCTGCATACGCACCTGTGTCCACATTAAATCCACCAACCACCAACAGTACCTGCATTTCGACAGCTGTCATCCCTTGCACACCAAAAAATCCTTCCCATGCAGCCTGGCCACCTGGGGTCAGCATGTCTGCAGTGACAAAACTCCCTTGCTCAGTATGCTGTGGTTCTCACAAAGACGGTCACAGACAGCTACTATCCCCCAGACCTACTTTGTAAACAGATCTGCCATGCCATTTCCCCTCACACCTCCAATTCTCCAACCACCCGTAAGACCAAGCCACAAAATGGTATCTTTTTCGTCACCCAGTACCACTCCAGACTGGAACAACTGAACCACAACCTTCATCAGGGCTTTGATTACATATCACAATGCCCCGAAATGAGGGACATCCTATCCGAGATATTTCCCACCAGACCTAAAGTGGTGTTCCATCCACTGATAGGACAAAGCATATTCAGAAGGATGTAAGTTGCAGTAGTTATTCAGAGATGAAGAAACTTTCACAGGAAAAAGTAGCATTGAGAACTACATCAAACTAGTCCTTGGACTGTAGACTACAACAACAACAACTACATCTGCTTAGTGGGATTCTGTTATCAAAGAAGCCATTGAAATCTTGGTCTGCAACAATCAGGACAGGGGCTATACCCCCAATGGTGCATGGAAAGTGTCACTTGGCACAGAAAGATTACAGGGAAATAAGCAGAGGTATCCACCAATACAATTGCTACATCACAGATGTCAGCAATCTCTGATGATACGTGGAAGTTCTGTGATATCTGCATAACTTAATTCAGCCTACTAAGTAAAGTCCCATGTGGTCTATTGATAAGTATGGACAATGATAACAGAAGAAATCATTGGAAGCTTAAGTTTACATACAAATCTGGTGTGACTAGAAATCTGTTCAAAGTTTTATCCAAGAACGTTACTGTGGAAAACTTCATTCTAACATTTCTTTATGCCATTTAAACCTGATGCAGCATTACATTTTGAGCACATTATTGATGACTTTTTTTTCTCCACTATTTATTGTTACCATGCAAAAGCCATTGTCAAAGATAGCCAAATATTACAACACTGACTTATGCTGAGTGAACAGTACACAATATTAGACATAGAATACATCACCTGGTTCATTAGACTAACAACTACATTTTCTCTTGATGAGTTTCTTGGTCTGAAGACTGCATTGGCTATTTCTATCTAAAGTTATGCTACTTTTTCTGCTGTTTAGGTCACTTATGGGGAGCCAAGCATTGATTTTACATAAGTTTGTGAGGTGGAATGTATTTTCAGGTAATACCATTTAGTCCTCATATTTATTCTGTATAGTTTGTTTGTCTATGTATTGTTTCTCCTCCACTGATCAGCTTCTCAAATTACCAGAGGGTACAACACCAGCAGAAGTGGATGTGAAGTGTTCTGTCTTATTGTCAAGCAGTAAAACAAAGGCTACATTGTTACCTTCATCAACTTTCACATCACTGGTTGCTTGTTCCCCGTCGAGACTTTCATCCAAATTCAGAGCGCATCCTATAGGGTCTAACTGAAAAGGAAGAACAGGTTCAAAGTCCATTAAGAGAGTGTTAAAGGATATGTGAGAACAACCAATTTCCAAATGCAATTTTCTATATTTTGTGGCCTGGTACTGTTTGTGTCAATCTCAGAATCGCACAACCCTTGATTCATATATTGTACCAAAATATATTTCAAAATCATGCAGAACTCTGCGGCAACTTATTAGTGTAGATACTTTTCTTCCTCACTATCCCCCCCCCCTCCCCCCCCCCCCCCACCCCAACCACCACCACTTGAATTGCTTGTGTGAAGAACATACTTTGAAGGGAATAAGTAACTGCTACAAATAGATGTTACTTGATTTCTGTGTTCTTAAGATTTTACTTCAGTACAGTGACAAATACTGAATAGCCTGTCACAGTTTGGGCCATCTCTTAGTAGATAAGACTGACATGGTTTACAAAATGATTGTATATTCAGAGTTTATACAATCTGTTTCTTGTTCAATAGAAAAAATACCAGAAATCATCTGAATCAGTAGTATAATTATAAGTTCTTTGTCCAGTAGGTTAGTAACTGATAGTAAGATCAAAAACTTGTGGATGTGAGGTTTTGTTTCATGACAAAGTTAATCTCAGTTTCATTGGTACCACTTCTATCTAATATTAATATTTATATATAAAAAAACAAATATGCTGTAACTTACCAAACGAGAAAGCATTGGTATGTTGATACGCACAATAAAAAACACACAAATTTCAAGCTTTCGCAACCCAAGGTTGCTTCATAAGGAAAGAGGGAAGGAGAGGAAAAGACGAAAGGATGTGGTTTTTAAGGGAGAGGGTAAGGACTCATTCCAATCCTGGGAGCGGAAAGACTTACCTTGGGGGAAAAAAGGACAGTTATACACTTGCACACACACACACATATCCATCCGCACATCTACGACACAGGCAGATATATGTAAATGCAAAGATGTTGGGCAGAGATGTCAGTCGAGATGGAAGTACAGAGGCAAAGATGTTGCTGAATGACAGTTGAGGTACGAGGGACGGCAACTTGAAATTAGCAGAGGTTGAGGCCTGGTGGGTAATGGGAAGAGAGAATATATTGAAGGGCAAGTTCCCATCTCCAGAGTTGTAATAGGTTGGTGTCAGTGGGAAGTATCCAGATAACCCGGACGGTGTAACACTGTGCCAAGATGTGCTGGCCATGCACCAAGGCATGTTTAGCCACAGGGTGATCCTCATTACCAACAAACACTGTCTGCCTGTGTCCGTTCATGCGAATGGACAGTTTGTTGCTGGTCATTCCCACATAGAAGGCTTCACAGTGTGGCATGTCAGTTGGTAAATCACGTGGATGCTTTCACACGTGGCTCTGCCTTTGATCTTGTACATGTTCTGGGTTACAGGGCTGGAGTACGTGGTGGTGGGAGGGTGCATGGGACAGGTTTTACACCGGGGGCGGTTACAAGGGTAGGAGCCAGAGGGTAGGGTAGTTGGTTTGGGGATTTCATAGGGATGAACCAAGAGGCTAACGTAGATGTTCGGATGGATATGTGTGTGTAAGCGAGTGTATACCTGTCCTTTTTTTCCCCTGTGGAATGTTTCCCTCTATAATATTAATTTTTGAGTCATTTTATCTGAAATATCCAAAATAGAGGCCTTCATCAGAAAACTGCTTTCATTTTGGAAAAAAATTGACATTCTTTCTTGGTGGATCAGTGACTGACTAGTGTCAATTTGTTTTTTATATTTTTTGGTACACATTCCCATGATAATTTCAAAGTGATGTAACCAGTTTTGATCCATTGTTAACAATACAACAGAAGCCACATGTAGGAAATGCCTGTAGTCTGAAGATAACCAATGACTGGTTGAAACCACTTACAGCGTTGTGAAATGTTTGTGTGATTGTGTTTTAAAAGATATAAAGAAATAAAAGGATGTTACCATTCAGCCAATATAGTATCACTTCATCTCATAAACCAGACATCTGGAAGTAATATAAATATTATCTATTTCTTCTGATATAACCTCAATTTACACACACTTTCTTCCAATGGGTCCACTTAAAACCCAAAATTTATACCCTCAGATTTCTCAGATGTAGATCAGATCATAAAGCACGCATGTGACTTTTTATATGTCATAAGACTAATTTGTTTGTACCATCCATCCTATGCCGTCATTTACTGACAGAAAACATGCACCATAATGTAACATTATATGATGAACCCACTGGATGTTCAGAAAGACTTTGGTCACACCAAAGAAAAGCAGTGGGTTTATATGGGCACTAAAGGCTGGAAATGGTAATTTATGTGTTAATTAATTATCATCATCAGCCATTTGACATCCACCGCTGGCTAAAGGTATCCTCTAAACTTTTCCTTTCATTGCTTTCTTCAGCAATACAATTCATTCTGATTGTGCAGGCTTTTTAATGTCCTCTAACCCATCTTCAGTTATGTTGTCATATTATCTTACTTTGTCTCATGCAATATAGCAAAGAAATTTCTTAGTCTATTTACCATTCACTCACAGGGCTGCATGTCTCTCTGCCTCCATTTCATTTTCATTACTATCATTATATTCTCCATTCAATTCTCTTTTCAGGTCAGTTTCTCTCTAATAGCAATTTCTAACATGGGGCTCCTTTGCTCTCTGAGGAACCTTCATTTTTTGAATTTTTTGTGCGAAAAGTCAGTGTCTTACAAGGTGACCACAGGGCACTTGGATTTCTGTAATTTTTTAAAATATTTATGGTATTTGGAGTTCAGAACTCAAACATCAACCAGTGAAAGCAGTTCCACATGTGTCTCAAAAATTATTGAGAAAATCAGCTTTGAAGTTCTCTGAGTGACATTACCTTTTTGTGGAGAAAGTTAACACTACATGTTATTTGCATGTGTTTACCAACTTTGTAGTTGACATCAGTTGCTGAAACCAAAATCTCATGCCACTGGTCCAATGTTTACATTAGTAGAATTACCTGTGGAGCAGGACACAGCTACTTTGCGACAAAAGATTCTGGTGAATTCCACAATAGTTTGAAGGGATAGATGTGGTTGTAGTAGCTTTTCAGCATTTGATGCTGAAGCAGGAAATAGTGTTTTGTGGCATTGTGGGTGAAAATCTTCTAATGTGACAGAACGAAAAAATATTGTAATGTTTGGACATGGACAACAGCGATTTGCTTGGTCCTTTGACAACACAAGAAGATGATGTTGAAGACTCCTTATGCAGTGGAGTTTCAAGATTATATTTGAGAGACATTCTTGTATATTACAAGCAAACGCATACAGAAAATAATCTCATTGAACCAATACCATTGACAATAATTCCTGAACAAGCAATTCTGTGAGCAAAATACTTGTTCCATTACACACTACAAAATTTACACAAAAAAGTGTTTATAACATATGAAGAATTAATGATGTTTTCATAATAAAATGGTACCAAGAAACAAAATTCTAAAAGAAAGAATGATAACACCTATGGCAAAAATACAAAAAATAACCAACCTTGGAATATGCAACTAGAATTGAGCTTCATAGGTGAGTTATACTTGTCAATTTCACGTTCAATTAATTTTCATTATGTGTGTGTGTGCAGTGATTTCTTTTATGATTTCTGTGTTGATTTTCTGCTATTTTCTGTACTGTCATTGTTGCATTTTGTGTATGTTACTATTTGTTTGACTTTGCAGTTGTGTTACATTTTGGTTTGTTCCCACCCAAAACTCCCGCTTTCTGCAGTAGTCCCATTAAATTCAGTATTTATTAATTAGAATTATCAGGTTTCTGTAATCTCATGAGTTTGCAATGCTGAGTGTTGTAGTGTATGTTGAAGGTTGTCTGTAGTTTTTTTTTACTTACTCATGTAAACTGTGATATATTTCATGTATGTATGTTTCCTTTTTTCTGTCTATTTGTCTTTACTATATTTTTTTGTGATGTAATTCATAGGTAAGTAGTTTCCTGTGGTATTCCTATTAGATTCAATATTTGTTAATAAGACTTATCATGATTCTGTAATGTCATGAGTTTACAATGCAGAGAACTGCAGTGTATTTATTGTATGTATATATATATATATTTTTTTCTGTGCTACATTTGTTTGTTCCCGAATAAGCATCATTATTATCAAATATTTCCTCTCTGTAGCATCTTTGGAGTAGCAATGATTTCACCGGTCAAAGCCAATGGGTGGAATCGGACACTAGAATTTATTCAAATATCATTCAACACTGTACAGCACAGAGCAATGAGACCCCTTGAGATTAAAACAATGATGTATGTGGTAAGATAAGTTCATCATCTTATCTCAATGAAGAATATTTTTAAAGTCTTCGTGAGTGTACACTTTTCTTGAAATTTTACCATGCACAAAAATGAAACAGATTACCACTTCAAGTAAAATTTAAATGAAAGTGAACTCACTTCAACCTAAAGACAAAAAATAATATGTGACATAGGAGAACTGTACAGAAGGACTGACTTTTAGGTATGGTATAAAAGTAGAGGTATAGTAATTGACTACACAATTAATGAGTCTTCTTGACAAAAAGAATAAATCTTACTATCATGAACAAATTAAGGACCATGTTGTTTGATTCAAAAGTTGGAAACAAAAGGTGAGTCTCTACAGTCTTGACAACAATTTGTCTCATGAACAAAATTCCTAGTACAGCTGTTGGTGTGACTCCAGTTCACATGTGGTACAGAATAAGACAAAATTTATCCAGAGGTGTATCTTAGGATCCGTGCCGTTCACAAAAAAGTTGAGTATTTCAAAAACTAATGGTAAGAGGTGACAGAGGTGTTCTTGCACAATACCTGGACAGTGGCCATGTCATATGGAATCCTAAGACTTGTAAATTTCCTGAAGCAAGAGATGGTGAGTTTATTCATTAATATGAAGGCAAAAAAGAGCAGACCAAAGAATAAGGAATAAATCTAACTGTAGAAAACTAAATATTTGAAGAAGAAGAAGGAAGAGAAGATTTGGAAGAAGGAGGAGGAGAAAGAACAAGAGAAAATCCACAAGAAGAAGGTAGAAAAATTTCAGGAAGTCAAAAAACATATCAGAAATCGGACATCATATAAATTTTCCAAAGTGATACGATATTTAGTCAAGCTCATGTACAAGGAATGCATTGAAGACAAAGACAATGAAAAGTGGATTAAGGCACAAATAAAGAGAAAGCATTATTGAAGAACAATGAAATGTGATCTATGGTAAATAAAAGAACTGCTCACGGAAATGAAATAACTAAAGGAAAATTGATTTTGAAGAAAAAAAAGATAGTGGAAAGTACAAAAGCTAGCCTAGTTGCCAAGGGATGTCAAGAGCATAAAGGAAAACTGGATTTTAAAGATACTTTTTTTCTATTGTATGAATTAATAGCCTGAAATTCCTATTTACACTTGCTGCACAAAAAGATTTGATAATCACAAAATTTGATGTCAAAGCAGCCTTTCTTAATGGTGATCTGAAAGAACAAGTTTTTATGGAAGTTCCAGAGGCATCTCAAAAAGGCACTGTTAGGATTAAAAAACAAGCTCCTTTGCAATGGAATAAAAAACTGTGTCAATTTCTTAAGAATGAAAACCTCATCCAACTGAAATCTGACCAATGTGTTTACAAATCAGATACCGAGCAGAAAGTATATCTTGCTGTATGCGTTGATGATGGGATTCTATTTGGAGAAGACATCTGTCAACGAAAAAAATCTCCAGCAAAAATTGAAAAATTTTGACAATTGATAGAGAACCAACAATGTATATCAATGAAAAAAAAACAATTTTTGAAAATATAGTATAGTTGGATAGACAAAAATCTATTCACAAGACCTGGCAGGAGCAAACACATATAAAAGTTAAGGAAATATGCAGTGGCTCTTTCTTCTGGCAGAAGAGTTGAAGGGCAAGGAAGAGGGATGAAGGCAAAGGACGAGTGAGGTTTAGGAAATGGGCAGAATTATGGAAAAGTTGTCCATAACCGTGGGTCAGGGGGATATTTACCATCCAGGAAGTCTTGGATTTGAATCAAAAGAATAAAAGCAGTTATCTACACTCCTGGAAATGGAAAAAAGAACACATTGACACCGGTGTGTCAGACCCACCATACTTGCTCCGGACACTGCGACAGGGCTGTACAAGCAATGATCACACGCACGGCACAGCGGACACACCAGGAACCGCGGTGTTGGCCGTCGAATGGCGCTAGCTGCGCAGCATTTGTGCACCGCCGCCGTCAGTGTCAGCCAGTTTGCCGTGGCATACGGAGCTCCATCGCAGTCTTTAACACTGGTAGCATGACGCGACAGCGTGGACGTGAACCGTATGTGCAGTTGACGGACTTTGAGCGAGGGCGTATAGTGGGCATGCGGGAGGCCGGGTGGACGTACCGCCGAATTGCTCAACACGTGGGGCGTGAGGTCTCCACAGTACATCGATGTTGTCGCCAGTGATCGGCGGAAGGTGCACGTGCCCGTCGACCTGGGACCGGACCGCAGCGACGCACGGATGCACGCCAAGACTGTAGGATCCTACGCAGTGCCGTAGGGGACCGCACCGCCACTTCCCAGCAAATTAGGGACACTGTTGCTCCTGGGGTATCGGCGAGGACCATTCGCAACCGTCTCCATGAAGCTGGGCTACGGTCCCGCACACCGTTAGGCCGTCTTCCGCTCACGCCCCAACATCGTGCAGCCCGCCTCCAGTGGTGTCGCGACAGGCGTGAATGGAGGGACGAATGGAGATGTGTCGTCTTCAGCGATGAGAGTCGCTTCTGCCTTGGTGCCAATGATTGTCGTATGCGTGTTTGGCGCCGTGCAGGTGAGCGCCACAATCAGGACTGCACACGACCGAGGCACACAGGGCCAACACCCGGCATCATGGTGTGGGGAGCGATCTCCTACACTGGCTGTACACCACTGGTGATCGTCGAGGGGACACTGAATAGTGCACGGTACATCCAAACCGTCATCGAACCCATCGTTCTACCATTCCTAGACCGGCAAGGGAACTTGCTGTTCCAACAGGACAATGCACGTCCGCATGTATCCTGTGCCACCCAACGTGCTCTAGAAGGTGTAAGTCAACTACCCTGGCCAGCAAGATCTCCGGATCTGTCCCCCATTGAGCATGTTTGGGACTGGATGAAGCGTCGTCTCACGCGGTCTGCACGTCCAGCACGAACGCTGGTCCAACTGAGGCGCCAGGTGGAAATGGCATGGCAAGCCGTTCCACAGGACTACATCCAGCATCTCTACGATCGTCTCCATGGGAGAATAGCAGCCTGCATTGCTGCGAAAGGTGGATATACACTGTACTAGTGCCGACATTGTGCATGCTCTGTTGCCTGTGTCTATGTGCCTGTGGTTCTGTCAGTGTGATCATGTGATGTATCTGACCCCAGGAATGTGTCAATAAAGTTTCCCCTTCCTGGGACAATGAATTCACGGTGTTCTTATTTCAATTTCCAGGAGTGTATATTCACCAACAAAAATATGCCAAAAAAATGATGATGAAAAGGTACCGAATAGAAAAATCAAAAACCGTAACAACTCCATTTTCACCACAAGGAGAAGCTGAAGCAATTAGTGTGGCAAAGTCAGGCTTTCAATATTGTGAAGTGATAGGCAGTTTATTGAATTTAGCATGCAAAACAGATTGAACCTGACATTTACAGTGAACTATGAAAGCAGATCAATTTGTAAGCTAAATCACACAGACACATATCATCTGAAGAGAACTTTAAGATACCTGAATTCAACAATGGGGAGTGGAATATTCTACTCATCAGAAAAAAAAGAACATGAAATAGTGGCTTACTTGATACAGATTTTACAGGGAACAGGAAAGACGGAAAAAGTACTACAGGATATGTAGTATATTTCTGTACAATAATGCTCCAGTCACTTGGTGTTGCAAGAAATAGTGTGTGGTTGCACCATACATACCTGCAGCTCAATGTTGTCAACAGATGAAGGTTTTGAAGACTTTCACAGAAGAATTGCTGAATAAAAACTTGGAAATGACACTTTGTGTGGATAACCAATGTGCAATGGAAACAATAAAATCATTTGAAATGGCAAGAAAAAGCATTCACATTGATGTGAAGTTATCTTGTCATCAATGATGAATTGAAACACGGCTGATTCAACATACGAGGGTAATCCCAAAAGCAAGGTCTCCTATTTTTTTATAAGTACATAGACCTGTGTATTTCTACAATGGTTTACATCAGTTTACCACTTGAACATTTAGCTATTTTTGGACATAATCACCATTTCTGCGATGCATTTTTGTAGACGTTGTGGCAGTTTTTGTATGCCCATGTCATACCAGCTAACCACCAAGCTGTTCAGAAAGCTATGAACCTCTTCTTTCACCTTGTCGTCGGAGATGAATCGCTTTCTGGCCAAATGTTCTTTTAACCTAGGGAACAGGTGATAGTCACTGGGTGCCAAATCAGGACTATAGGGGGGGTGGGTGATTATATTCCACTGAAACTGTTGCAGGAGAGCAATGGTTTGCCAAGCGATGTATGGGCGAGCATTGTCATGGAGAATGCGTACGCTCTTGTGCTCAACATTCCTCTTCTCCGGTTCTGAATTGCCTGTTTGAGTTTTTTTAGAGTCTCATGGTACCTGTCAGCATTAATTGTGGTCCCAGTGATTGAGCTTCGACGACGAAGTGAAAGAAGAGGTTCATAACTTTCTAAACAGCATGGCAGCCAGCTGGTATGACATGGGCATACAAAAACTGCGACAGCATTTACAAAAATGCATCAATAGAAATGGTGATTATGTCGAAAAATAGCTAAATGTTCAAGCTGTAAACTGATGTAAACCATTGTAGAAATAAACAGGTCTATGTACTTATTAAAAAATTAGGAGACCTTACTTTCGGGATTACCCTCATACAATACTGCCAAACTCAAGAACAACTTTCTAACATTCTAAACAAACATCTCCAAAAGAGTCTTTTAAAAGTCTGAAAGAAAAGTTTATGTTTAATTGAAATTAAAATCTTTTATTTGTTTAGTAGATATATATTTTCAGAGGTGTTATCAAACACTCACAAAGCTAATCACATTTTAGATGGTAAATTAGACAGCTCAAAATGATCTTGGATGCTAACCAATACTGATGAACAACAACTCTGAAAATTTTAATGAAGACTACTATAGAAGGTTTATGGAGGGATCCAAAATAATGAAGATAGTTGGAGAGCAAGAACCAATTATGAATTGGGTTGTCTCATACAAGGAGCTGATACTGTACAAGGCTAATTAAAAGCAAAAGAAGAGCCTGGCTGTGGCACATCCAGATGATGGAGGACACAAGAACTACAAAAATCTTCCAGTGGAAACCAACAGGAAGAAGATTAATAGTAAGACTAAGTAAATGATGGCTGGATGGCGTGGAAGAAAACATCACAATCCTAGGAATCAGAGAATGGAGAAGGAAAATAAATGAATGAGCAGAATGGAAGGAAAATGTTAAAGAGGTGATGATCCACACAGTGTTGTAAAGCCACAGGTAGAAGAAGTAGAAGAAGATGGTTACAAATGTGTTGTGAGATAGCAAAGTATTCTTTTGTTTAAGGGAATGTGTTGAGATTTAAAGAAAAAGAGTGTCGTAAACAAAAGCAATATGTGCCTGTTAATGTAAGGCCACGTTGGTATCAATGAATTGTTCTTGTAATAAGTGAGCAATATGAGTTGGTTACTGTTTAAATAAAATATGAAGTCAGACATTCCTTGTGCCCTGTGCTTTAATGTATTCTGTGTAGTGTCTCAAACAATTACAAAAAATACGCAGATTTTAGAAGTTTTCTTAACACTTCCAAGCCTCCCGATTGCTCATTAAAAGAATGCTGCGTTAGGCTGCATCATTGTTGAGGCTCCGTGGTCCATCAATGTAACACTTACGTAGCAACACATGTACTCGGCTAGAATGACTCAGTATGGAAAGTAAAATCTTAATGAGAAATGGAAATATAGTAAACATTATGGGTCTACATTGAAAGTGACAGGCCTTGGCTGTACACACAGTTGATGTTTTCTTTCTCACAGCAGTGGTTGATGTCGCTGTTGTGCATACATATTTGGTGAGCAACTTCCCATGATGACAGTCCTCCTTCCTGTAAAACGACAATGTATGCAAAGTCCAAGCTTAAAATGTCCCTTCAAAGAACATAACATACTGAACAGTGTACATACACCACAATGTCCCAGTTACAGCTGGAGACACATCATGCACTATTGAGCTGCATGGAGGGTGCAGCTTCATTATATGCATGTGGCTGTAGGTAGTTATGTACTGTGATTGAGAGAATATTAAGAAACACGTTTCCAATAAAACCACAAATTGTGATAGTTAGTGGAGTGATGGAAAGTTTTTTGAACAGTTCATCTATAGAGAGAACTATGAAAACATTCATTCCTCTTCCATTACCTAGCTGCTGTTTACAAGTGCTACCTATAATTGGGCAAAAATTCTACTTAACTGATTTAGATATAACTGTCTAGACAAAATGTCTCATTGACCAGTATGTTTATTACACTGTTTGTTGATATTGTCACAGAAGAAGCTGAGTAGCACCATGGTGTAGTGGATATGATACTAAACAGTTGCATCGAAGGTCGTGAGTGCAAAACTCACCTGCACTGTGCAATTTTAATTTCTATATTCAGTTCGAGTACATTCTAGAAGTATCCACAAACAGCAAGAGTCATTGTACTGGAATGTTCTGTAGCTGTAAATATACTGTAAGTGTTCAGGCTGGAGGCAGTTTGCTCTGTGGTCTTGTATGTGAAAGTGTGAATAAACCTTCGTTAAGTGAAGTTAGTGTTCATAATTCATCTGCTTACGCCTTCCTCTACGTGACATTACTCTGGTGGAGATGCTGGGCATTGGAACTGTGGTACCACACATCGACGACACAGTGACTCCCATCAGGCCATGACAGAGCTGCCGTTTACATGGCGAGAAACCCGGGTTTGATCCATATTCAACAGATCGAAATCTATCAGAGACAGAAGAAGAAGAGGACATCATGATGACAGCAGCTGTGTGTCACCACATGAGACATCCTTCCAGGTTCTCTGGTGACAATGGTCAAGATCCAAACAAGTGGCTGAAGGTGTAAGAGCGTATAGCCAAATTTAACAAATGGGATGACACCGTGTGTTTGACTGACATATTTTTCTACTTGGAGGGCACTGCCAAGCAATGGTATGAGAACACTGAGGAGAAGTTCACAAGCTGGCAAGTATTCCAGGCAGAACTGTGCAAGTATTTCGGAGACACACAATGACAGACGTGCAGGGCACAGCATCCAGGAGAAACGACAGCATCCTACATTCAAGACGTCTTGGAGCTGTGTAAAATAGTGGATCCTCGAATGAAGCAGGAAGATAAGGTTGCACATCTCACTAAGGGTGTTGCTGAGGACATGTATTAAGCCCTACTTTGACAGCAGATGACTTCATAAAATGGTACCAGTATATCGAGACAATGCATCAAAAAAGAATTACATGCAAGAAGTTTGAACAGCTTCCAAATGTCGTATCGATGTCTGTGATGGAGGAAGAAACTGATTTCACAAGTGTTCTTTGTCAGATAGGGAGAGAGGAAGTTCAGAAGGCACTTGGATTGCACGGCAAGCAAAAAAACCGAAACACTTCAAGAGGTCATAAGGGAGGAAGTGGAACAGACATTGAACCCAATCTCTCATCCTTCATTTCCTTTTAAAACGGTAAAAAAATCAAGACCCAGGTGAAGTTACATTCCTACAATGCTGCATGAGGAAACTGGACACCAAGGAAGACTGATGTCTGGAGGACCCAGGATAACCAAACAGTATGTTTCCACTGTAGACGACCAGGACATGTGGTTTGCTACTGTCAAGAAAGGCGGTGGATATTTGATGACACCTGCGCCAGAAGACAACAAACTGAGCTTAGCCGACGCCAATGCTGGAGATGCCGATCAAGGTCTCCATTGCCATTTAGAAGCTCCAGCCGATCACCTAGCTGCTACAACCTGGAAAACTAAAGGGTGTGACCTTCCTTGAAGGTGAGGCCACCGACCGTCAATCACTACAAAAATGATAGGAAACTATGTTGATATCCTTATGGATAGCCGACCAGCCCAAGCTCTTGTGGACTCTGGAGCATCATATTCAGTCATTTCAGAGAAGTACTGTCACCAGTTGCAGAAAACCGTATTTGTCAACAACAAAACATCTCTGCTAAAGGTAGCTAATGGGAAATATGTAAAACCCACAGGAAGATGTGTCATTCATGTGGGTATAAGTGGCCAAACACAGCCCTTAGAATCCATCGTCTTACAAGATTGTAGTCATGACGTCATTCTAGGATGGGACTTTTTGAAAACTTCTCAAGCAAAAAAAAAAAGGATTGTGGGCACTCGAAGATTGTGCTAGACGAGATGAGATGCTGTGGACAGGAAGATGCGCATCTAAGTGTGTGGAGACTATGTGTGCTGGATGAAGTGATCATTCCTGCAGTCAGCGCTAGAAATGTAACTGTCAAGTGTCATGCCATGCATCAGCCCATGGATCTCTTATTGTAATGTAAGCGAAGCATACCACTGAAGAATAACTTGGTCATTCCAGCCTCAGTCGACCCATTTAGGAACAGATTCGATGAACTGTGGATAGTTAACTGTCACCGAGAACCGCAGATCCTTCCAAGATGCATGTGCATAGCAAATCCTGAGTTGTTAATTTCAGAACAGCTGAGCGTCATAGAAACCTCCCACGTCGAGTCTGTGGGCGAAATTAGTGCTACCATTATGAGACAAGATCTCCTAGCTCGACTATCACCAGACCTCACTAAGGAACAACAGAAGAAGCTACTTGCCATTCTTCAAGAATTCTCTGAATGCTTCAATCCACAGGTGAAGAGCAAATTAGACAAATCGACAGTGAAGCACCGGATTAGCACTGCAGACCATCAACCAATAAGCCAGAGAGCATACTGTGTGTCAGCAATGGAACGTTGAATAATTTGCTACAAGGTAGAGAAAATGACGAAGAATGACATCATTCAGCCTTTGCAGAGCCCATGGTCATCACCAGCAGCTCTCGTCAGGAAGAAGGATGGTAGTTGGGGCTTTTGTGTTGATTACAGGAAGCTTAATAAGATAACTAAAAATGACATTTACCCTCTTCCACAAATTGACGATACACTAGATTGTCTGAAGGGGGATTAAGTTTTTCTCAACCATGGACATGTACTCAGGATACTGGCAAATTGAAGGAGATGAGGCTGATCGTGAGAAAACTGCATTCATCACCCCTGAAGGCCTGTATGAGTTTAAGGTAATGCTGTTTGGTTTGTGTAATGCACCTGCAACTTTTGAACGAATGATAGATAATCTTCTAAGGCACCTGAAATAGACTATGTGCCTTTGTTATTTAGATGACATTATAGTGTTCTCAGAGACATTTGATGAACACATAAAAAGACTGTGAAGGCCATTCTTAAGTGTCTCCAACAAGCCGGACTGAAAATTAATTCAAGAAAGTGTGTCTTTGGAGCAAAAGAAATCAAAATACTTGGGCACCTCATGTCAAACGAAGGTGTGCAGCCAGGTCCAGACAAGGCGAGAGCTATAACGGAATTTCCTATTCCTAAAAGTATTAGAGATGTGAGAAGCTTCCTCGGAATGTGTTCTTATTACCGTTGTTTTATCAAAGACTTTTGTATTAAAGCCAGGCCACTTCAAGAGTTGAGATGTTAAAAGCAGCTGACACCAAGTTTATCTGCGGGGGGAGGGGGGGGGGGGGGGTGTTCTCAACAAGATTCTTTCGATGTGCTGTACTTGGTCTGTATGATGAGAGAGCACCTACAGAACTACACACAGATGCCAGTGGGTATGGAATCAGTGCTGTTCTGGTGCAAATTTCGGATGGAAAATAGGTTATAGCCTATGCTTCTAGGACACTTACAAAAGCTGAGAGAAACTACTCAACTACAGAGAGAGAATGTCTTGCTGTGATCTGGGCAATGTGGAAATTTTGACAGTATCTCTATGGAAGGCCATTCACAGTTGTTACAGACCATCATTCACATCGTCGGTTGACAGGTCTTAAGGATCCAACAGGGCGGCTAGCCAGGTGGGCACTACATCTTCAAGAATATGACATTACCATACTGTACAAAAGTGGAAGAAAACACCAAGATGCCAACTGTCTCTCAAGAAACCCTGTGCAAGGCCATCAAGACTTTGATGAAGATAGTGACTGTCTTGCTGCACTCCAGGATCTCTCTGCTGAGCAGAAGAAGGATGCCAAGATATCTCAAATTATGCTTGCCTTAAATTGGACAGAGGATTGAAAGGACAATTTAAGGTAGTTAATGGATTACTTTGCAAGAAAAACTGATCCGTTTGGAAAGAGGTGGCCACCAGTGATTCCTAAACACATGCACTTAGATGTTCTACAGAAATTCCATGACACACCTGAGGCCAGACATTTAGGATTTATTAAGACATACGATAGGATCCGCAAGAGATTTTTCTGGCCAGGTTTACTTAGGAGTGTCCGTTACTATGCGTTGCACCGTCGAGAGTGCCAGAGGAGAAAAGCAGTCCCTCAGAAACCACCTGTCCGACTCATACCAATTCCACCAGCTGAAACGCCTTTCCAGCATGTTAGGATTGACCTCCTCGGATGATTTCCAATGTCTGCTAGTGGCAATAGATGGATTATTGTTTGCACTGATTATCTGACATGCAATGCCATTACAAAAGCTGTGAAAACAGCTGAAGCATTCGAGGTAGCCAAATTCATTGTGGAAGATGCCCCAAGGTTGTTAATTACGGATCAAGGAAAAGTTTTTCAATCGAATCTTGTGACAGAGGTAAACCGTCGGTGCAACATTACTCATCACATGATGAACTACCTACCATCTGCAAACTAACAGGCTTACTGAACGCCTTAACCTTGGCCAACATGCTATCAATGTTGAGCAGAGCAACTGGGATGTGGTGCTACCTTTCATGACGTTTGCCTACAACACCACCAAACAAGACACCACAGGATTTATGCCATTTTTCCTGGTGCATGGGCGCGAGGTGGACACTGTTTCTGTTACATCCTGATGATGCAGACGATAACTACATCGGCCAGGTGTTAACCAGAGCTGAGGAAGCTCGGCAGTTAGCTCAACTCCACACGCTGTAGGCTCAAGAAAACAATCGCCAAACGTATGATGCGAGCCACCGCCATGTTGTCTACCAGCCTGGTGACCTCGTCTGGGTCTTCACTCCTGTTTGGAAGGTTGGTCTCTCTGAGAAGCTCCTCAGGCGCTACTTTGGACCTTATAAGGTTATAAGACAGTTGTCTGATGTTGCTTATGAAGTTGAAGATTTTGACCCCAACACGAAACGACGAAAGATAAGAGATATGGTCCACGTCCTTTGACTGAAGCCCTCTAAGGATCCTGCAACCCAATGGAAGTTCTAAGAAGATCACTGCCAGGGTGAACATCAGTCATCGGGAGTCGGAGTATACAGGACCAATGACTTGTTCTTGGACTAGGTGGAAGTAACATCGAGGTGCTGTTCTCTTAAGGAGGGAGCAATGTCACAGAAGAAGTTGCATTGAAGGCTGTGAGTTCAAAACCCACCTGAACTGTGCAATTTTAATTTCTATATTCGATTCGAGTACATTCTAGAAGTATCCATAAATGGCAAGAATCATTGTACTGGAATGTTCTGTCCACCGCCTAGAACACAGTGTTGTTGCAACAAGACGAAGTTTTTAACGGAGGTTTAATGTAACCAAAGGACCAAAAAGCGATACAATAAAGGATCTGTTTGAAAAATTTCAACGGACTGGGAACATGACGGATGAACGTGCTGGAAAGGTAGGGCGACCGTGTACGGCAACCACAGAGGGCAAAGCGCAGCTAGTGCAGCAGGTGATCCAACAGCGGCCTCGGGTTTCCGTTCGCCGTGTTGCAGCTGCGGTCCAAATGACGCCAACGTCCACGTATCGTCTCATGCGCCATAGTTTACACTTCTATCCATACAAAATTCAAACGTGGCAACCCCTCAGCGCCGCTACCATTGCTGCACGAGAGACATTCGCTAACGATATAGTGCACAGGATTGATGACGGCGATATGCACGTGGGCAGCATTTGGTTTACTGACGAAGCTTATTTTTACCTGGACGGCTTCATCAATAAACAGAACTGGCGCATATGGGGAACCGAAAAGCCCTATGTTGCAGTCCCATCGTCCCTGCATCCTCAAAAAGTACTGGTCTGGGCCGCCATTTCTTCCAAAGGAATCATTGGCCCATTTTTCAGATCCGAAACGATTACTGCATCACGCTATCTGGACATTCTTCGTGAATTTGTGGCGGTACAAACTGCCTTAGACGACACTGCGAACACCTCGTGGTTTATGCAAGATGGTGCCCGGCCACATCGCACGGCCGACGCCTTTAATTTCCTGAATGAATATTTCGATGATCGTGCGATTGCTTTGGGCTATCCGAAACATACAGGAGGTGGCGTGGATTGGCCTCCCTATTCGCCAGACATGAACCCCTATGACTTCTTTCTGTGGGGACACTTGAAAGACCAGGTGTACCGCCAGAATCCAGAAACAATTGAACAGCTGAAGCAGTACATCTCATCTGCATGTGAAGCCATTCCGCCAGACACGTTGTCAAAGGTTTCGGGTAATTTCATTCACAGACTACGCCATATTATTGCTACACATGGTGGATATGTGGAAAATATCGTACTATAGAGTTTCCCAGACCGCAAGGCCATCTGTTGTTGAAAATTGTAACTACTGTAATTTCGAAAGTTTGTCTGCCTGAAAATGTACTGTTGTCCCAAGCATATTGCAACAAATGGTGTATTTCTATCGCTGCTCGTTTAGTTTTTATTGCCGTTTCAAATATACCGGTCATTTTTGAAACACCATATATATATATATATATAAGTCTTTCCGCTCCCGGGATTGGAATGACTCCTTACCCTCTCCCTTAAAACCCACTTCCTTTCGTCTTCCCCTCTCCTTCCCTCTTTCCTGATGAGGCAACAGTTTGTTGCGAAAGCTAGAATTTTGTGTGTATGTTTGTGTTTGTTTGTGTGTCTATCGACCTGCCAGCGCTTTCGTTCGGTAAGTCACCTCATCTTTGTTTTTATATATAATTTTTCCCACGTGGAATGTTTCCTTCCATTATATTGATATATATATATATATATATATATATATATATATATATATATATATATATAAAACACATACTGTATGTGTTCTGGCCGGAGGCAGTTCGCTCTGCACTCTTATATGTGCAAGTGCTGAATAACCCTCATTAAGTGAAGTTAGTGTTTGTCATTCATCTATTTACTCCTTCCTCTACGTGACAATATTCTGGATGTGTATTTATACTTCCCACAAATCAGACCACAATATTTTCATTTAAAATAAATATTGTACTTTGAACATAATGGCTTTTAGAACTGTAACTTGGACATAACGGTTTCTGGAAAGGTTTTGGTTTTAAAATTATGGGTACAAATGAAAAATAACAAACTTTTTGCAATATTTATTCCTATTACAAAATTATTCGTGACCACTGGAAAAAAATAGCATAATATATAAAAAGTAAATAATTTTCTTGAACAACTATAATCAACTTCATATTGAAGTAGCACATTATTATGAGATTACTGCTTCTTTATATCAGTTACTGATATGTTCTTAAGCCCCATCATGTAGCTTTCTCAAATCAGATTCTTCATCAAGTTCAGGTCCATATTGCTGTTGAAGACATTTTTGTAAAATAAAACAATGGAAAATCCAGGATGGAATGTAATAATGTGTGTCTGGCTCCAACTGCCAAAGATTATGGTCGCGCGCGCATGTGTGTGTATGTGTGTTTTGCATTTGCGTGAGAGTGTGTATGTTGTCTAATTTTGAGAAAGGCCTTGTTGGCCAAAAGCTAATTGTGTGACAGTCTCTTTATTGTGCCTTTCTGCGACTCAGCATATCTGCTCTTGTGTAAATAAAGGTTCATGAATGTCTGTACAACCTGATCCAAAGTGATTCTGTTAAAGTGGCTGTTACATCTTTGATTTTTTTCTGCTTTTGCCACAACACCTTTAGCTGTCTCTGCTGCATTCATGACCATCCTTGACTTACCTTTCTTGCAGATACTTTCACCACATCCTACACCAGTGTTCTAATTTTGTTCCCCTTGAATAGTAATTATGCTCTGACCTTTCTTTTTAATTAATATTCTGTTTGAAAGCTTGAAATGAAATGAAAGGGGAGGTTTTATGGCATTTTTTACAGGGCAACATTTACATCTGATCCCAGTTTGTAGATAGTTCTAAAGTTTCCGATGATGACATAAAAGTCACTGAGGTTCAAGATAGTGCTTTTTGAAAGTACTTCCTTTCACTCTGCCAAAATATGTGTGAGGGAGCATCACTTAACAAATGGTGATGTCTAAAAAGACAGTGCCCAATACGCAACCTAGTTAAATTGATCTCCTGCTGCGAGGGGGCCGAGAGGAGGTTATCCAAGCCACTGGGAGAGTCTTAATAGCCTGGACCTTGTTCCCATGAAGGGAGGTCCAGTGGTGATGCCAAACTGACACTACCTGCTGACAGACAACAACACAGAGATCTTTGACAGGGATAAAGAACTAGCAGGCTGAAGTACGAGGATTGCAGCCTTGGCAGCAGCTTCAGTAAACTCGTTTCCTGTCAGAACGACATGATCAGGAACTCATGGAGTGTGTACACAACCATATGGGTGTTGGGGAAGGGGGAATAGTTATACAGTTAATTTAAGAGCTCAAAGAGATGAAGTAGTGAATAAAATATTTACAACACCAAAATTAACATTTGTGACAAGTTAAAAGTTGATTGAAAGGTCCAATGGTGTACTACCAGCCCATAGTGTACAATGGACACAACATTTCAGTGATCAGAGGTACTGCCATTTAGCGGTGCACTGATGAACTGTGCTCCTGAGGACATGCAGCCGACTTATACCTCCTCCCACTACAAGCCATTCCCTCTGTGGTCCACATCTGTTGGCTCATATTTGCAGCTGCGGAGACGCTTGCGTTGGTGCCTGTGGTAGCATTGATATAATTGATTTTTCCACCCTGGTTGCCAGATCACTGTTGTGTACTTTCCAAATTTCTAGATTTCCAGAAGGCTTTTGAGATTGTTCTTCATAGGCAGCTTCTTATCAAAAATAAGATAAATTTGGGATGATACGGAGGCATATACACAGTCCCCTTACTCTATTCACAAGTAGAACAGGAAAGGAAATGACAGTACACAGAAAATGTTTTGAGGAAGGCAAGCCAAAGACTATATGTTATTGGTAGAATGCTTACCAACGAAGTGCAACAAGTGTGTTAGAGAGACTGTTTATGCTACTTTTGTCATTTCTCTTCCGGAGTACTGTTGTGTGGTATGAGATCCTTGCCAGATGTGATTGTCCAAGGACATTGAAAAAGTTCAGAGAAGGGCAACTCATTTTGTAGTGCTACAAAATGGGGACAGAGCATCACAGATATGATTTGCAAGTTCAAGCAGCAGTCATTAAAACAAAGCCATTTTTTGTTATGATGAGCTCTTTTCATGAAATGTTAATCCCAAGGTTCTCATCTGAATCCAAAAGTATATTATTGACTTCCACCTTCTTCTTCTTCTTCTTCTTCTTCTTCATTGTATCTGTCTTATAACGGGTGTCAACTAGGCACTCCCCATTGTGTCCTGTTCTGAGCATCTTTCTTCATCTGTTTGTACATTTGTCCATTTCTAATGTCATCAACAATTCCAGTTCTCTTCCTACCTCTTCCCTTCACTTCTTCCACTTTTATCTCTCTATAATCGTGTTGGAGCCAATTGCTATGCAGTCCCAGCCAGAATTTTTTCCTTTTTCTAATCACTTCCAATAATCTTCTTTCTTCCCCATTTTTGTCATTCCCTCTTCATTCTTAAGTCCATCAGTCCACTAACCCTTAAGCATTCTTTTCCATAGTCACAATTTCTAATTATCTTTCTTCTATCTTTTCATATGTCATGATTCATTGCTGTATTACACTCCTGACATAACACAATTAGCAGTTCTTATCCTCTAAGCTCCATTGGAATTCTTCTAGCTGTTAGTAACTTCTTCACTTTCTCAAATACTCTAATTCCCATAGTTACCCCCCTCCTTATTTCTTCTATACAGGTTCTGTTTCATGTCGTTAAACTTTCCAAGCACAGAAAACATTTTACTTGTTCTATCTTCTTTCTGTCTAAGAATATGTTAACTGGCACTTACTTTTATGTTATTCTCATCACTTTGTCTTTCCTATATTCATTTTCATTGTACACTCCTGACCACTTCTTGCTATCCTTTTATGATTCCACAGTAATAAAATAAGAGAAACCAGAGCTCAAAACTTCTACAGCAAGCTTATTCATGGTGTCCAGTGTCTCTCACAATGCTTGGCCACTGAAGTTGGATGAGAATCTCAACAATGCTCTTATGGCCGACCAGTTGAGGCCATGATGAAACATGCAGGTCTTCTTTGAATCTTCTACTAACTCTATTAATCCTACCTATTCCAAAAGAACTTGCCACAATATCAGCTTGCTTATTTCTTTGGCTCACCCATGTTACCAGATGCCAAGCAGTTTAAAACTTTGTTCCCTGGATATTGTAATACGTTGACAGTGTCTTGAATATTCTGTGCAACTTAATCTGCTGGGTCTATCTATTAAACGGTGTAAATGGCACTTAGGAAAAAGAACAGATTTATTGCACCTCGTGGACAGTGTGCAGCTCACTTAAACATATATATTCACTCATTGGTATACTATACAGTGCAATGGACACTATTCACAAATTGAAATTTCTGCCATACCAGGACTTGGATACTGATTTCTGCTTTTTATGACCAGAGTAATATTTACACATAGATGTTGTCAACAAATGGCTGTGTTCAATTGCTTGTATGAAAAAAGTTTTAAGTTGGGATTCTTCAGTTTCTCCCAGCATATATGTTGATCGGACACAATATTTTGGTGATCAGACATATCACCATTGCCATGTGCACTGATGAACTGAGCTTCTGAAGACATCTTCTGTGGACATTTCAGCAAGACTTGGGAACCAGCACTGGATTTAATTAAGAAGATTCTCAGTACCCAACAGTGATCTGGCAACCAGGGTGGAAAAATCAATTACATCAATGCTACCACAGGCACCAACACAAGCATCTCCGCAGATGCAAACATGAGCTGTCGGGTGCAGACCACAGAGGGAATGGCTTGTGGTGGGAAGAGGTGTAAGTCGGCTGCATGTCCTCAGGAGCTCAGTTCATCAGTGCACCTGAAGATGGCGATACCTCTGATCACTGAAATGTTGTACCCATTGGACATTATGGGCTGGTAGTACACCCTTGGACCATTCAATCAAGTTTTAACTTGTCACAAATGTTCATTTTGGTGTTGTAAATATTTTATTCACTACTATCTCTTTGAGCTCTTAAATTGTATAACTATTCCCCCTTCCCCATGATCCATATGGTCATGTACACACTCCATGAGTTCCTGATCGTGTTGTTCTGACAGGAAACGAGTTTGCTGAAGCTGTTGCCAAGGCTGCAATCCTCGTACTTCAGCCTGCTAGGTCTTAAGCCCTCCAATGATCTCTGTGTTGCTGTCTGTCAGCAGGTGGTGTCAGTTTGGCATCATCACTGGACCTCCCTTCATGGGAACAAGGTTCAGGATATTAAGACTCTCACAGTGGCTTGGACGACTTTCTCTCGGCCCCCTCACAGTGAGATCACTTTAACTAGGTTGCGTATTGGGCACTGTCTTGTAGCCATCACAATTTGTTAAGTGCTGCTCCCTCACCACTTCGTGCACATTGTTCTCAATTTTGGACTGTCTGCCATTTCCTGATGGAATGCCCTTTTTTTAACTGCTTACATCCCATTCGTGTTTGCCATCTGAGTTATTGGCCACATTAGCGAAAGATAAGCGGGTTGTCAACCACGTTTTGCTTTTTATCTGTCGTAGCAATATGGCGAAGGTCATTTAATTTTTAGTTCTGGACCTCTGAGATTCTCTATGGTGTATTTTATAGACCTTCCTTCATGTGTAGTCATTTTTAACTCCTCTCTTCATCTTCGTGTTCTACAGTTTTGACATGGGCGCATGTGACCCTAGTGCCTTTTGCTCCCTAAAACAAAACTGAAACAAAACAATCAATCGATAGTTAACATTACCCCAGTGTATACTTATAAAAATGTATAACAGCAAAACTACTGCTGCTCACAAAACATTCAGTAAAAGCTCGTTCTTGAACCTTTCAGACTAAACTGTCTCTTAACAATATACCTTCTGGTCATTATATCATCATATTTTTGTTTACAGTAGACAAGTTCGTAACTATTGTATACTTTATTAAGACTCTTGGTGAAATGGCTGATGGGAATAGCTGAATCGATAGAAGCTGAAATATATTGACTGGTATTGAATGCTTTCCAGCAGCAGAGGAGGCGGAGGAGGGAGGAGGAGATTAGTGTTTAACGTCCTGTCAACAACGAGGTCATTAGAGACGGAGCACAAGCTCGGATTAGGGAAGGATGGGGAAGGAAATCGGCCGTGCCCTTTCGAAGGAACCAACCCGGCATTTGCCTGAAGTGATCTAGGGAAATCACGGAATACCTAAATCAGGATGGCCGGACACGGGATTAAACAGTTGTCCTCCAGAATGCGAGTCCAGTGTGCTAACCACTGCGCCACCTCCCTCGTTTTTCCAGTAGCTACCAATTTAAGTTAGTAAGCAGCACATAGTTTAATGTATCTAATATGACATCAAATAAGATGATTTCAAACTCAGTGACACACATTTCAGCAATGTGACTTTTGGTTTCACAGATATAGATTCCCAAGACAAAGTGTTGTCTGCTAGTCAACACTGGCAACAATCAACAAGAAATCGATCTGAATTATGATGTTTGATTTCTAGCTATTCACCTAATGTCATAGCCACTCAACTAAAGAGTGTTCTTGGAGTTGGAAAACAATATGATTGCTTCATTGTACTGTAAGTCCCTAAACACTATTGGCTATTCTTCACGGTTCTTCTGGCCTTGATGAAATGGGTAATATTTTTTTCTTAGCTTGAACTAAATTTCTTAATGTGAATGGCTGCAAATAACTAGTAGTTAGCTGACAAAGGACAAAAATCATTAAAGAAAATAAATCTAATTCTGGACACACAGATTCCTCTATCAGATGATACAAATGCAAGGCGGAAGGCAAAGGCCTGTGGTCTGCAAGTGAATGGTGGTCTTTTTTGAATAAAAAAAAATGCTGTTAGGTCAAAACAAATTGTCCACTATTCCCTTCATTGGACTCAAAATGTTCTGCAGCTGCAAGTAGGTCAAAGACAGAAGGTGCCAAATCTGAAGATTAGGTCGCTGTTTGACCAACTCATAATCCAGAGCTTTCAGTTTTACCATTGTCGAAGTAGCTCCATCAAGAGATTCATTATTGTGATGAAATATGATTTTTTTTTCCTTTTATGAACCAGACACTTTGTGTGTACTGTTTTCATCCACATGGTCTAAAAAAAACATAACATTTTCTAGTTATTATTTTAACTTTTGCATTGCAGAATACTCTGGTCACAACCCATTTAGCTTTGTTTACTCTCAGCAAATTTCCACAAAATAGTTTCATTATTGTTTAATTTTTGACATGAGTTAGTTAATCGATATCTTATCCACAGTAGCAAATCTGTACACAAAATGAGTTTGATCCTACTTAAAATGGTTAAAACGTTGCTGGAAAGTGTTTTTGAACATTTTGGGTCAACGTTCAACAAATGCACAGCCCCTAATGCCCAAATCTTTCTTGCAGCAATTTTTTCCATGTAAGTAATGTGTGTGTGTGTGTGTGTGTGTGTGTGTGTGTGTATGTGTGTGTGTGTGTGTGTGTGTCATGTAAGTAATGTGTGTGTGTGTGTGTGTGTGTGTGTGTCAATACATCTTCAATTACCAATTGTTCAAGACCTCAGTTCTATTATCTAGATGTTATCTGTGGCTTCATATTTGCAGCATCCTTCTTGTGGGTCAGTTTCAAAAGAAGTACAGCCCCCTTTGAACTCAGTTCTATATTTGATTTTAGCAGTTAGCTAAAAATGAAAGAGCAGATTCCAAATAAAACTCAATAAATTTTGGATAACTGTCCATCAGATATAAACAGTATATCAGTCTGAATTAAATGTAACTACTGGTACTTATAAAGCCATACAATCAAAATTATTTTATAGATCAAGTTACTCTTAACTTACGTTTCTGTGCATTATGCACCTACATAATAAACACGAGATTTCATTGACATCAAAGTAATCTTTGAGCCAGTATCAGAATTTTTCACCATCCACTCACAATTGAAGCAAGTTGATTACTGAAGTAAAATGTGTAAGTGTGTTCTTTGTGTGCATGTATTTAAGAACAGACAAAGAACAGTCCTTGTTGATGATCCAATGTAAAAAATAATTTGAAATTTATTCACTGACTGAATTCTTTGACATCAGCTGTATAAGGTATAGATGTCCTAATAGGTAGTACACCGATTCCTACCTATTAGTACATCTATATCTAATACAGCTGATGTCAAAGAATTCAGTCAGTGAATAAATTTTGAATTATTTTATACAGCCGTGGATCATTAACAAGGTCTGTTCTTTCAGACGTGCAAACAAAGATTAATTTCAGTGGTCATAATTGAGAACTTACTGTTAGCTGCTGTCTCACTGTAACACATTTTCTTGTAATAAATGATATTTGGATGCTGGTGTGCAGATCAGCACTTACAGATGAACTGAATTTCTTTGCCATGTGATACTGAGGAATGTGTCAGTTGTATTGATATTGATTACACATTTCCATTGTCTTGGAACCCAGCAGCATCCAGCCTATGGGCCAAGAGCACTTGCAATGCTCCCAGTAACTGCCACAGTAACTACAAGCACTGTCTCTTAACCACCACCTGACTTCGCAGGAGCTTTATTGCTTTTTCGCAGTGGCTTGCTCTCCATTTGACATCGTCAGAAAATACAACTGACGTAAAATCACCATACAAGAAATCATTCTCCTTCTCACCATTCCACTCATACAATCAGAAGCCAAGTTCTACGTGGTCTAGTCACATTGATATGACCACTGTCTGTGTTTTATGCCAATGCGCAATAACAACTCACAGATGGCACACGACATCATTAGCAGGACAGGGTATATAAAAAATGTCAGAGGATTGTGGAAGCAGAGCACTTTATCTAACATCCAAAAGGGCATGATCATTGGCCTTTGGGCTGAGGGTGGAAGCATTTCTGAAATAACTTAAGTCTGCAAACTGATCAAGTGCTGCTGTGATTTAAGCATACTGCGCGAAGCAAAATGGTTCTACCCAAAACTGGCACAGAGACAACTGTGGTGCATTACAGGCCATAGACAACAGGGATTAATGATCTGCTGCTAAAAGAAGGTGCAAGTTCTTGCCTATACTGTATAAAGAATCATAATAGTATCATGTCAGATCCAATGGCCTTTCCTTTATTCAGCAGTTTCAGTTTCTTTTCTATCCCATGGTAACTTATTTCAGTACGTATCATTTTGATGTTCTGTTAAAATTTAAAGAGGAGCTACAGTACAATCTTTCTCTGTGAAATAGTTTTGGAAACAGACGTTTAGTATTTTGGCCTTCTCTCTGTCACCCTCCATTCCAATACCATTATGGTTGCAGCATGTCTGGACAGATGACTTCGACCCACTTATTAATTTAACATAAGACTGAACTACTTTCAGGTGAGTAATTAGATTTTTTTATTTGTTGAATGTTTCATGCATGGCTCTCCTTACACTAATTTTGGCTTCGGTCAGTTTTTGATGTTTGTGAGCCTTTGGCTGCATTTAAAAATTTGCAGTGACGATTTCTTTGCTTTTATAGTAGCTTCTAACTTGTTGAATCACAATGGGTCTTTCCTATCCCTCACAACTTTGCTTGGCACTTACCTGTCTCAACCATATTCAGCAATACTTTAACTACGATAATGATTGAAGCAGAAGAAATGAATTAAAATTTGTGCTGCAGCTGGGACTCGAACCCAGGTCTTCTCGCTTTCTAACTTTGTCCATCAATACTCAACATTGTCAGAATAGCAGATGAAAATTTCCTGGTGAGTGCTCAAGTAATTTGACATCAGTTTCTTGTCACACTCACTAAGCAGAAATACCTACCCACTTTTCTTTATATTCCTATTTACAGATGTATTCAGTGATGCTACAGCACCTGTATGACCACTGATTCCCTGTTCTTTTAACTGAGTGAAACGTTTGCGCCTATTGGTGACCAGGGGAATAATGTGTTTTTTTTTTTTTAACGAGTTGGTTCTCCGATTAGCTGCTCAAGGTAATGTTCGTATAAGGCATGAAGAACAATTTCAGATACTTCCTTATGACTAATAACTGCTTCAGTCACTTGAGTCACCCAGCCTATAGCTGATATGTTGAAACCTACAACTAATACTATAACCTGACTAAGTAATTTACATCAAATATTCTCCAAGTTTCCCCTTGCATGTTCCACCACCACTGCTCCTGTGGCAGGGGTCTATGACCATGTTTGATCCACTTTTAACACTTATCTTCAACCAAGTTATTTTACATTTGGAATGTGTACTAATTTAACTAGATATCACTGTATTTTATATGGTTGTCAACATCCCTCCACCATGGGCATTGAGTCTATGTTTGTGATATACATTCCAATCAAAATTTAGAATTTCATTGTTATTAAAATGTGGTTTCATCCAGTGTCCAGTCACTAGTACTATATGAGAATTACTATTGTTTATAAGCAAGACTAGGGCTGGGACCTTTCCACAGACGCTGCTGCAGTTAGCTGCTACCATAATATTTTCTTTATTCAATCTGTCATAACGAATGCTACTTCCTTTAATTAATTGAAAAATATTCTTCCCTGTCAGAAATGAGAACATATCTATCAGGCTTATGGAGAGATTTCTCTATAGTAAAAAAATCTGCAAGTGCATACCACATATACTCCACGATCCTGCATGTAGTGGCCACCTGACTTATTAAGGGTGCCATACAGTTCTCCACCTGACAGAATTGGTCAAGAAAGCCACATCTAAGATTGTCAGAGAATCATCTAAGCATATGGTTTAAGCACTCAAACTGCTGCCAGCAAAGCCTCCTTTACATCTCGGACATGACCTCCCCTGGAAAGCAAACAATGGATACTGGACTTCTCTCCTGACCTGCTATTTCGCGATGGGGCTCCATCACCTTTGTAATGTTAGAGTTCCCAATGACAAGTAATCCAACCCTCTGTGTTTGGGTGGATCTTTCAGGCAGATCAGCCCCAGTCCCGACACATGAGGCATCCTGTGCTGGCTCAGATAGACAACACCTCAAACTAGTTTTTAAAGCAAAGGAGGACAAACGTGTGGCCAGTACCTACTTTTGCCTGCTGTCCAGAGATCTGTGATGCCACCACCTTTTGCTCTCCATCGTCAGGGAAGTGTCAACCGGCTGGGATGTCTGAAATGGAAGATGATGCAGAATCAGGGATCCCAGGTGGTACTATAGCTTCCAGAGGTGCCCAAGCATCTCCGAGTTGCCCCAATGCCACTGCAGCCAAAGGCAGCAGCCTGAAGCTGGCTGGCCACTGCCAACACAACCTCCATCTGTTTACAGACAGTGGCCAAGTCTTCCTGGATCCATACACAACAGACACCCTCCCTATCCATCTTTAATCAATTTTTGTCAAACCACAAGTAATATAATACTAACTCAAAGAGTCACTGGGCACACTCTCAGTTGTTCTGCTACGCTACCTAACCCCTCCCCCTACTACACTACAGAGTCAGCTTCCACAAGGCAAATGCACTAAAATTCACACAAAATTTTAGAATAAGGCAGTATACACTAGTCAACATAGTACATTTCTGAGACACATTTCACTTCTTTGCAGAAGCATGTGAGAACAACTACACTAAATCCTGTTTATACACAAACAGAAACCACTACTGCTCCTGGTATGTCAGTGGCTGGGGAGTGCAATTTTTCACTGAATATCTGTGAGCTTACTAATGTACACTCTCCTCAAGTTGCTCTGACTGTATTTGTGTGGTGGTTGTGGTTTGCTTTGTAGTTTTTGATGATAAGGTGATAATCTTCTGGGAAACTCATTCCTGTAGTGCATCTACCATTAAATAGGTTACAGATGGTTGAACTCAGTTAAATTGCAGAAATAGTCATTGCAGTTCCACTGTAGCAGTGTCATAATTAGAATTTAAATTGTTGCACTGCTTGGTTGGGGGTGCATTGTCAATGTTCATATTCTGTTGTTTATGTTAGGCTGTAGCAGGGAAAGCTGGTATTGCTGGAACACTTTGACTTTTACATTTTTCTTCTCTCTCCTGATACGATTTTGATTCTTGGATGGGGCATTCTTCTTTTCCAACAGGGTTGGCAGCACAGCATCGGCTTCCATATTGGTGTACATGGCTCCTTTAATCACTAACTGATATCTGGTTGAGAGTCAGGTTTTTGCATTCACTGGAGCAATCATAGTTTTTATGAGAACTTTCTTGGGTCATCAGCCAACTATAGTGAGAGCTGATCTTCTGGATTTAAAGGTTCCTTTTTCTAAGTGTTTATTTTGTGAGGGTTTTTGTGTGGTCAGACACTTTGAGCTTGCCTGTTTATTTCCTGAGGGAAAATGCTTACCTGGACAGCATTGGTTACATTTGTTGTTGCTCTGTCCAGTTTTGCCATCACTGATCTGTTGTTGAAGGTCGTGCCCCCACAATTACATTAACAGGTGCAGGTGCAGGTGCAGGTGTTGACTCTGGTAATTGTGGTATCTGTTTGTATGCTCACATCAGTCTTTGGAGCAGGCTGTTTGGATACTGATGTGAATGATTTCATAAACAGGATAGCATTGCCTGCATACATCTTCCTTGTCAACTTATATGGCATATGCTGAGTGATCTTAATTTCTTAGATTTTTTTCTGTCTTTCTAGGAAGACTAGGTGTTCTCTGCTCGCGTGTCATTTACATACACCATATAAAGTTCCTGACAAATTTCAGTTTGTTCCAACTTTTTGTGAACAAAAACCTCATCACTGATCGCACTTCACAACTTGATTATTTTCTATTGCAGTACACATTTTAAACATGCACAACAAACAAAGCCAACACGAACTGCAAACGATTACAACCTGATGCTTACAAATTCAATAGATGCTCTGGTGTGACATTCAAGAAGGAGACACTAGTGCCATCTGTTGTCAAGCAGAGACTAAACATAAGTTTCTTTCTGAATAGCCATTGCATATTCCACCAAGGACTTTCGTTCACCTGACTGCTGCTTCTGATGAACATTCTTTGTCATATGGAACATGAAAAAATGTTAAAATAGCACACTTTCTACTGAAATAGGTCTGCAACTGCAGAACAACACTAGATGATTCTTGCATTTAGAAGGAAATGGTTTGGGGCTGTTACCACAAAATATCCCCCCTTATGTTGAAAATTATCACTTTCCTATTTCAGAGGCCATACAGCTTCCACTAGCATAAAGCTTATATTTGCTAAAACACAATAAAGTGCCACAGCACATAGTGTTTTTTGTTAACTCCTAGTTGTGCAAATTTAGAGGAATTTAATGAAGGACTTCACAGCTTTATGCTCAAAAGGCAAATGGCGATCTGATGCACATCTAGCACAATAAATGGGATCTCAGTTGTCGCTTCTGGGGTTTTTGATGTTGATGGACTTTAGAGCAGCATCTTCTCTGTAAATTTCAAACCACAGTTCTTTAAATTATCTTCAGTTCCTTCATTATGTATTGGGATATATAGATACAAATACTTCAAAGCATAAACTACAATATTGTTGGACGGCCCGGTACATCTAGAAAGATCAAAATTTCCACAAATGAAGTTATGATGATGCAAAGAGTGAAAGAGTTCTAAATGTAAAGTAATCTGATTATGCAAATTTTTGTACCAGTGTGTGTCACGGGAAGTAATAAGATTGCTTCACTGAAAAACTGAATTTGCATCCCAGGATTACACACATTTTGCAAGTGACATCACAATCAGTCATCAAGAGGGCAACGCGAGGAAGATGACAGAAGACAGTGACAGCAGATATGGCAAGGAAAAATTGTTACGCGCAGGGAGCACATGGGAGGCAGTTCAAGCTGCCTTGGGAGCAGTGAGGGGGTATAGCTGAGGCACACATATAGAGGCCTAGAGTCAGTACGCAGATGCAGCACCAGTGCAGCCTTCAATCACCAACATCATCCACAGCGTACAAAAAGCAAGTCAAAGTTCACATTACTTATGAGAGAGGATAAAATAGTATTGGTTAAATATTGTTATATATGTATTTGCTTAAGAGCTCTAAGAAGGGAAAGAGCTCTAGGATGAGTACCGTAGAAGAAAACAAAGAGCAGGACATGGGTCTAGAAACTTTTGGTTCAGGAGATAACATAGCTGAGACAAGTGCTGAGGTAATTATTAATAAGGAAGTAACTAGAGAAAACGTAAGCAGGATAAGGGGAACAGTGCAGATATTTAAAACTGGGTTAGATGAAATAAGAAAGGATATCAAAAAGACTAGAATCTTCTAGGGATACTAATAAAACGTTTGATCTAATAAGGAAAGATATCAATGAGACTAACGAGCATTCACAAGGGACACAAGAAATAAATTTGATAAAATGGAAGCAGCTTTCAATGGGGAGAGAGGGGGGGGGGGAGAGAGGGGGGGAGGGAGGGGGAGGGGGAGAGAGAGAGGGGGGGAGGGAGGGGAAGGGGGAGGGGGAGAGAGAGAGAGGGGGGGAGGGAGGGGAAGGGGGAGGGGGAGAGAGGGAGGGAGCGGGAGAGGAGACACACCTGCTATGAATAGAAAAGAGAACTTTAAACAATTAAATAAAAAATATTACTGGTTTCATGGTAAAGCACATGTTAATGAAAAATAACTTTGTAAAAAAAGTGAGTTCTAGTGAAACCCTTAAGACTGAACAATATAAAAAATGTCAGTGAAGATGAGAATGTTTTTAATTTTTGCAAACTAAGGGTCAGTAATGCAAAACAGTTGTTTGAGAAGGTTAATGGTATTCGGCATGAGATCAGTGATCTTAGTAACACAGACACTGAACTTTCTGCTGAAAATGTAAATAAAAAGTTAAATTAAAAATTGAAAAGTAGGGTTGCACTAATAATAATAATAACAATAAGCCTACAAATTTTGCAATGAGAAATAATTGTTGAGAAAACAATTCAGTATGTTGCACCGTATATGAGTTATTAGCACTGAAGTTAGCCAGTCAGGCCCTACACGTTCAAATGTGAGCAAATGTTCTCATGGTGTAGATGATAGTGCATGAGACGGGTCAGCATGTGGCTGAGTCTGAGCCCTACTACCGTCTTGTGTTCATTTTTTACATCGCTCTCTTGTCCAGTTTTACGAAACCAAATGGAGAATACTTTTAGTGACACCATCTCTGGCAGGCTGCTTCAATTTACACGTTAAATGGCCCTGGTTGGCTAACTTCAATGGTAATTAACTCAGAACAGCAGAATGTATCACATTTTTTCTTAACAATCATTTCTCAGCACAACCCACCCTGCACACCCTTAGAAGCTTTTGAGACTGTTTCTGATCACCCTGTATTAGCACCAACGTGTAGGTAAAGAATTAGTGTGGTATTCGTGTCTTTCTGATGTGTGTGCAGTAAATATTGAAGTGTGAATTATGGTGACATTATTACTAAATGTCTCTAGATAGAACAAACAGGCTGTTATTGTTTTCTTGGCTACAGAAAGATAAACACCAGTGGAGACTGAAGAATGTGTGCAATTAAGGTACAACTACAACAAGGGCTGCTGCTGCTTCTTAACAACACGGTCCCCATATCGCAAATGTTCTAATGCAGAAGTTACATAAATTCAAGTGGGGGACAGTCATGCACCCGTCCTAGAGTCCCCATCTCCCTCCATGTGATTATCACCCCTTCTGTCCCTTTACATAGACCTTGAAGCAGGGACGATTCCTGTCAGACGTAGATGTGTAGCATTCGGTTACGGACTTCTTCATATAGCAGGACACAGTATTTTAGCAAATAAGTATCTTCAATGTGGTGCATTAGTGGGATGATTGCCTCAACACTCACAATGATTTTGCCTGACTGGCATAACGATTCTGGACCTTACAGTCTTCAAATGTAAACTTTTTGATCACCCTTATAACAGTGGAAATGTCAGCAATATGGACCACTGTTTGAAAAGTTGGTACCTTCCATAAAATAAGAAAAGTATGCCACATCAGGAATAACAGACAGAAAACCAATATGTTTTGAAGGTACTGTATCAGTTAGTTGCTTTGTCAGAAAAAGCAATGAAGGGTAACAGTTGGAAGGGCACGACATGGAAATCAAAGGATACTGGGAACGGAAACTGTAACAATGTTCTCACAATTGAGAATGAGAGATAAGAGTAACCATTTTTCTAGAAAAGGAATATGTGGAAATGAAGCGGTTCATGTTTCCATAATAGTAGACAAAACAATGTTTATAACGAGCAAACAGGGGTGAGAATTCACATTTGCATGATAACAGCTTACATAATGATTGTGGCAGAGAAAACATACAGATGAGAAGAGTTAACATTGTCATTGTAATAGACAGGACAATGATCATGTCAAAAAAACATGGGTAGGACGAAAGCATAGTTAAGAGGATTATTAGTTTACAGCAAATATTAAATGATCAGTATTGAAGCAGTAGTAGTCCCTGAAACTTGCAGAAAATTAAGCACCATTGCAGAAAGAGTTCTCAGGTATATAATTAAGAAACAGAGAGAGTACTTGTATTACCAATACAGAGATTTAAGGTTGCAGATGACATCGGAGGTAACAATCAATAAATCAACACGGTGGTACCAGATCTGTGTATCAGTTTTGTTAAAGAAAAGGATATGTTTTTGAGAATGGTAGTAGATCCATGAAGGCAAATAGCACAAACTTTAAAATAAAGATTGATATTACAATAAGTCCTCATAAAGAAGCACACAATCAATGCTATGTGAAGGTGATGATTGAATCTTTTCCCTGGAAATCCAACAGAAATACCTCACAGAAAGGAAAGAATAGTTAGATCAATATTGGAACAAGTGTATCAAATAATGAAACAAGGGTTTATGTACAGAGAATTTGAGTAATTAATAAAAGTCTAAATGGAGAGTTAAGGAATCTGCTTTTGAAATGCCAAAATCTGTTTCCAAACAGGGCAAGTTTAATGAAAGACCGTGAAAAATCTTCCAATGTTAATGTTGAGATAAAAGACATTTTATGAGGTTTCCGACAGTCCATACGTGAAGAGCAGAGTACCTCATCTGAATGCAGTGGAAGTGTCACATGCAATGTCCCAGTTGGTAAAACAAGTGTATAACATTGTAGATATTAAAAAATAGCAAGGTAATTAAGGGGAAGCCGTTTGGCTATGATAAACATGAATACCGTGTACAGGAAGAAACAAAACACACACACACACACACAAACTAATGTAAGTCAACAAATGTAAAGTAACATGTTAACAAGATAGTTACAGTAAATAATGTCCACTCCGCTAAAAGTTTATCAATGCATAAGAGGCTGCCAGTTCTGAGGACATTGCGATGAATGAATTGGGTGGAGAATGGACTGGTGTGATGTTTAAGGACAGTGGACACAGGTGTGTCTCCCCGATACTTATCCTGTGGAATACGATAGCCAGCTGTCAGTGCTGGAGCTAGCAGTGAGATCACAAAGACGTAAGCATGGGTGTATCACAATGGGAGATGTTTGCAAACATAAGATGTGAATATTTACCATGGAATGGATTGATATCCTTAATCTGGAGATAATTATTTTTGATACATAAAAACAATGAATTAGTCTTTTTCAATAAATTTTTGATAATATTTATATGGGATTTGGGGAAATAGTTAATAAAAATATACAAGCATTATGGAAAATGTAAAATTATTTTGTAATCTTGGTCCACGATTGAAGCCATGGTGAATAAATCAATAAGGTTCAAGGAAATCAGAAACCCAATCAGCAAGGAAAAGGACGTAGTTGGAGGCTGTGTGATGATGGCAAACAATCAGATTTGACAGAATCGTTAAAAAAAAAAATAAATAAATAAAAGGGGGCAAGCTCAGTGAACTGTATTCTAAAATAACAACTGTATAGTCATAAGTGCTTCATGAAAGACTTGCGATGAACAGAATGAGCTGTAACAAACCGTAATAAAATGAAAAGACAAGTAAATGATACTATAGGGTATTTCTGTAATTTTGCAAAATTTGCTTAATTTGTAAAGACACTAAGTAAATCAGTTAATGAAGAATTTGCATTTAGGGAAGTTCATAATGAAAATTCATTTCTTAGTTACTTAAGTTAAATAAGTATTCAACAGGTTTAATTAAAATTCTGTTTTTGATGCTGGATGCATATGTTTGCTATGTAGAGAGAAATGATTAAATGTAAAGGCTACTCTTTTTTACTATAATATCATGACATTACTTATTTTAACTGGGGAGGAGGGGAGGGGGTGGCCATGAGGGGGAAGGAAAAAACCAAAGATGGTATGTGACGCTCCTTTTATATTGGATAACATTTTACTTGGTAATTTTAACACTGTATTGTGTGTAGGTGCATGATGAAAGAACCCCCACGATATTGTGAAGTTAGTATTTATTAAGAGAGAGAGAGAGAGAGAGAGAGAGAGAGAGAGAGAACTGATTGAATGTAAGAGTTGGCAGAGATGTTAATTGTGAATGCGCGTACATGATTTTATTTTTTACTCTTACACTCTCTCGTATGTAGGATGATGAAGATGTGCGACTTTAGGTATAAAGTACGATGGGTAATAATGACGCCCAGGCATTTCTAGTAGCACAATCGTGTTGTATCAGTTTAAAGAGTGTTTTCATATGCATATTTAGTAATAATAATTTTTTTATTACAACACAAATGGGATGCTCCCCAGTCAACAGGAATAACTTGCTTCCTTGAGTAGTAATGTAGAATGCTACAGTGACAAGTAAGACGCAGTTCTCACGTTTGGAACACAGGCAGAGAGACTCGTCCTGCCATGTGGTAGTAGGAACTATGTGTAAGCTGTGAGAGTGGCTCATACTCTGCAATTCTCAATGACAGGACCACCCACCAACATTTAGCATGAAACTAAGACTTTTTTGTTTATTAAATATTATTATTAAAACTCAACTTGAGCATAATAAATGCTAGGGAAAGCCTACATGTCATTAAACATTTGCTTCTACAGTGGTGCTATGCTGTGAACTAATTATATCAGAGAACAAATGAAAATTATTATTCTGCCAACAGTGTACGAATAGTTCCTAAACCATACAAAGTGTACTAAAGATTTATGTTGGACACCAATCTTTTCAATTGGTTAGGAGGCAATCCAGAAACAATCTCTACGCAAATTATGCTCTCTGTTTTCCTTAATTCTTGGGTGGTTTGTGTTTGATTGTATGAATGTCAATTATTTTGCAGTGTTTGTCAATAAATGCACCATAATGGCATCCTGGAATTTATTTAAAGTAGATAAGCTACCTGTACTTCCACTTATAGCCACATCAGTAGATTTTTGATCAAATCCAATATGCTTCAAGAACTTTTCAACGGATTCATCAGTGAGATAACTGCATAGAACACACGGGGAGGAGTTCTAAGCATCAATTCACGAAGTTGATCCAAGGAAGGATCACGTTAACTTTTGCAGTCATGAATGGGAAGGAACAACTAGCTGTACTGTATGTCACCTACATCACTTTCTATGGAGTTGTGGTTAGATGACAAATATCTATTACACATGGAGACCTTGCAGCACCTTCCCAGACATCGACCTCCACCTCTCTCCCAGTTTCACAAAAGCCTCAGTTCATAGTAAACTCGCCAAAAAAGCCTCCACTTCGATATCTGCCAGCCTTTCCCACTAAAATTTCTCTCTTGTATGGCCTTGCCACTTTCTTCCCACTCCTCTGGAAGCATTGATTTCTCACTCACACAATGCACAGAATTTTCTGATCCATCTTTATGGCACTCCCTACAGACACATATTCCATTTTACCCCCCACCCCCAGTATATCCCAGGCCATTGGTGGTAGCTCTACTCACTGTAACATTGCTACAGCAGTTACAGTATCTACTCTAGATGGCTGTCCCCCATATGAATGGTCATTGCTAAACTGTCGACAAGGGCAAGATTGATGATTTTTCCTGGAGCCCCAATCACAAAAACTAATGGAAAGATATAATTACCATTTGACTGTATGATAAACTTTAATACATGCTCTAGATTTCATCATTGGGCCATTTTCAAGTGTTACAAATGTCAAATATCATACGAGTTGTGTGGAACACAAATCATCTTTAAAATATATATCTTTGGTTATAAAATTTAAAACATCAGAGTTATATAACTGACAATATATATTTTAACGATGACTTGCGTTCCACACAACTCAGATAATTTTTTTACATTTATAACACTTGAAAATGGCCTAAGACCGAAATCTAGATTGTGTAATAAAGCATGTCATACAGTCAAATGGCAGTTATACCTTTCCATAAGGGCAAGATTGGCTACCTAGTGATGGTTGCTTCCCAACTTGTAGCTATGTGTCCTACCCACCAGCTTGTCTGATTTGTGTAGCTGGAAACTATCCCCCTATCACACCTTTTGTACTGTAATCCTCCAGGTCTCAGTCTTATCACAATAGCAACAACACATGGAAACATATTGTCTGGACATGCACAACAGCACAGTCACTAAGAGAGGAAGAGAAATAGAGCAGAAACTGGTAATGTCAAAATGTATTCTCTTCCTCTCCCTGAATTATTCTTCACCTTTTGTGCACACTACTATAGTTCCAGGTATTACTCCAATCTCTGTCTTTGATCTCATTCTATGTTCTGCCTCATCAGCTCCATATCTGGCACAGCCTTCCCTTCATCTATGGACTCTCATCCACAATGCTTTTTCTCAGCAGCTTCCCTGCAAATGCCCCCCCCCCCCCCCCAAAAAAAAGGCTTTACACAAAAAGTGCCAATTAATTTGCACCAATGAAATTCAGGTAACTATAAATTCAATGACACATATTACGAACAAAATACTTACAATACAATTTTAATATTTACAAATAACAATGACACAGATCACAATCACTTGTTCACAGAGTTGCACAAACTAGGAGTTTCACAATTACAATTGTCTTTGTTATAATACTGATGAATAAACTGTAACTAACAAATTACTGCACATAATTTAAGTACTGAAGATTGATATAAACACTGGAAATAGCTTTGGAATAATAGTTAAGATAAAGTGAGATGAAGAGAAAAATACAAATGATTCCTGTTCCCTTCACAGAAAAATAATGTGCAACATAAATATAATAAAGTGAAACAATGCAAAAATCTGTACACAAATTCTTGAGTTCTGGGCACATTTCTTTTACATACACTATATGAAACTTACTGTCCATATAGAAACTTATTATGGTACAAAAGTTTTGTTTCATTTTCCTTTCAAATCACTCTTTCGTCAAAATAAAATAAAAAATTCTTCTTTGTATAAAAACTAGTAGATTCAAGTCCCAACATTGTCCCAAAATACAAATATTACATCACAACAACCTTCCAACAGGAACATGTAGTCTATCCAAAAAAAGACATTATCTAATATAAAGAGGCTTTTGATACTACACACTAACAGTAGTGTGTAAAAGTTGACTCCTTCCCTTTATGCAATTCAGTTTCCAAGTGAATCTTCAGAGAAGATGTCCCATTCACTTCCACATCACACAGTTTACACTGAATTATTTTTTTCAGATGAGGCCTGAAAAAATAAATACATAAAATAATTTCCCACATAATTGAACATCCAGGATGGAATAATAACAATATGAAAAGAATACTAGAAACTTACAAGCTTTTGGACGATGGCCTTTCTCAGAAGAAGGGCTCTCTCTCTCTCTCTCTCTCTCTCTCTCTCTCTCCCCCTCCCCACACACACACACACACACACACACACACACACACACACACACACACACACAATATGACCACCTGTTCTTTTCACTGTATATTGATATAAGAGGCATTCAAAAGGAAATGAACCAGAGGCATAATTGCAGAAACCATTACCCGTATGTTAGAAGTAATGACCCTGGCTGTTAAGACACTTGTCCCACTGTGACACAAGGTGGTGAATGGCTGTCTCATAAAATTCCTGGGGCTGCGATGTTAACCAGTTCTGCACCTACAGCTAGACGTCGTCATTCGAGCTGAATCTTTTGCCCCTCAGAGCCTTTTTAAGGGGACTAAAAATCGCATAATCACAGGGAGGGTGGCCGAGAACCTCCCTTTTGAATTTCTGGAGGAGTGCCGCAGCTGTGTTGGCCATACAAGGCTTTGCATTGTCATGGAGCAGAATCACCCCACATTTGAGAATGCCTGGTTGTTTTGTTTTGATCGCTTGGCAAAGGGTGGTCAAGGTTGGCGAGTAACACTGGGCATTCACTGTTGTCCCGTGCTGCAGGAAGTGAATCAGAAGGTGGCCATCTTGGTCAAAGAATAATGTCAGCATAACCTTTCCTGCACTCATGTGGATGGCCTTGGCTTTTTTGGGTAGTGGTGACCCTGGATGCTTCCACTGGAGACTGTCATTTTGATTCTGATTCAAAGTGATGACAACATGACTCCTCTCCAACCACCACTCATGCCAGGAATGCATTACCTTCCTGAACAAAATGCTGCAGATTAGCAAGACAATGGGCCATTCGACATGCTTCCAGGGTGTGACTGAAGACTGTGGGGCACCCACTGGGCACTTACTTTGTGCATGTGCAGTCATCCTTCATGATGGTGTTAACACTTCTGATGCTCAATCCAACCACAGCAGCTATGGCTTTCACTGTCACTTGGTGGTCCTGGGTAATGAGTGTATCCACCAGCTGGACAATGTCATTGGTAATGCAGTGTAGTGCTCCACACCATGCACCATCGGCTAATGACACCCGTCCTTCCCTGATACGCTTGTGCCACACCTTGATCCTAACAAGGGACATGCAGTGTTTGCCATTCACTTGTGACATTAGTCGATGATTTTACGTTCCTCCTACTCCTTCTGCTGTCAGAACACGAACAACACCTCTTTTCTCTTCTTTTGACCCCTCCATGTCACGGTTTGCAATGCGACTAGCAGCAGTGGATGACTGATGTATGCTGCTGCTAGCTCTGTATAGTCATGTGACGTGTACGTGTGCCCTCTAGCGACGGGCTGTAAACTTCCAGGCTCTGGTTGGAGCCACACCTTGTTACACATGCCACGATATTACCCTCCTGTCACTGATTTGCACATTCCAGACTATGGCTCGTTTCTATTTGAGCGCCCCTTGTAATAGGGTTATTTCAAAGGAAAATCTAAAGAATCATTTTTCAGTGGGGAAACTGTGTGTATTGTAATACCAATGGCTGGTAATACGTTAATAGTATTTGCCAAGAACAAAAACATGTATGGCACAACCACATACAGAAGCAAGCACATAGAATATGGACTTTCCAAGTACAAGATAGGGATAAAATGAAACTGAGCTTAGATTCATAATTCCCAGAGTAAAAATATATACAAAATAGAATGAAACAGACTCATCATGAAGAAAGTTTGAACTACTGAAGACTGTACAGGTATAAATGAGGGGGGAAATGAATCAACCTACGATAGTCAAGGAGGAATACATATATCAATGCTGAAGCTTTCATTAGACTTTATCAGGGTAGTGACTAACTCAGGATTGAGAAAGGAGTCGCACAAGGATATTCCATGTCACCAAAACTACTCTTAGCAGTCACAGAGAAAGCTTTTCAGGCTCCTAAAGAGGGAACATGAAAATGACATGTGGGTTAAGGGCATATGAATAATTTAGATGATGACATTCTACTGCATCTCTTGTGCAGATAAACCTGAACAATAAATCAACAACCTCAAGAAATTCTGAAAGCAGGCCTAAAATTTAATCACAAGTAGATTTTAAAAAAAATGTTTCACCAACACATCAAAATCAATAAAGTAAAAATTAAAAATGAAGTCACAGAACAAGTCGATAAATTTTCGCATTTAGAGGCAGTCGACTAATATAGTGTGGATAAAAAAAAAGAGAGTAATAAAATAGCATAAAAATTTCTGGAGTATTTTATTCGAAAACTAAGGATTGCTCACTCTGCAATGAAGTGTGTCTGGAATGTAGCCTTGCACAGAAGTGAAACACAGATAATAAATAGTACAGATAAGAAGAGAATACCAGTTGTATAACGTGGTGCTGCAGAATAGTGCTGAAGATTAGAGCAGAAGATCAGAAAGTCATGAAGAGGTACTGAGTCAGACTGAGTAGCAAATAAATTTATGGCACAACTTCAAACAATATTATGAAAAGGAAAGTTTCTACTCACCATATAGTGGAAATGCTGAGTCATAGATAGGCACAACAAAAAGACTGTCACAAATAAAGCTTTCAGCCCAAAAGGCTTTTGTCAAAAATAGACAACACACACACACACACACACACACACACACACACACAACTGCAGTCTCAGACAACTGTAGCTAGTGTGGCTACAGTTGCCTGAGTTGCCTGACATAGTAACCAACAGTATCACATGTGAGTACAGAACTGACTAACCATTTGCTGGGCAGCCATATTTACAATAGCCTCAAGAAACACTATTGGCGGATAGATTCAGGTGGTCAGACAGTGACAATACTATCCCATCTCGGCCCATTTCATCTGGCAAGCATTCAGCTTCAGCGGAGCCAGATACCAGAGTTGAGGTAATTTGGACAAATTTATTAGAATGCTGTCATGGATGAATTGGAACACCTTTTGCTGTTTCTCACTTCTTACACTTAACTTTAGGCTTAGTTCCATCAACATATAATACTGTGTGGCAAAGCCAGCCACTGTGGCCGATTGGTTCTAGGCGCTTCAGTCCAGAACCGCGCTGCTGCTACGGTCGCAGGTTCGAATCCTGCCTCAGGCATGGATGTGTGTGATGTCCTTAGGTTATTTAGGTATAAGTAGTTATAAGTCTAGGAGGACTGATGACCTTGGATGTTAAGTCCCATAGTGCTTACAGCCACTTGAACCATTTTGTGTGGCAATATTCAATCCATTCTTTGGTTGGTTGATTTGGGGGGGGGGGGGGGGCAGAGGTTATCGGTCCCATCGGATTAGGAATTAGAAAACTATGGGTAAGGAAGTCGGCGGTACTCTTTTAAAGGAACCATCCTGGCATTTGCCTGAAGCGATTTAGGGAAGTCATAGAAAACCTAAATCGGGATGAAAGGACGCGAGTTTGAGCCAGCGTCCTTTTTTAAACACACTGTAAGCAGAAAACTAAATTTCAATAAACTCCGAAACATCTTTTTAGATGAGAAAGGCATCTTTATCATATCTGCTAGATGAAACTGAAAGTGATCTAGTGTTTATTCTTGAACTATTGACTTTTTTTGCTTATATATTTTCAACACTGCATCTTCAGTCTTTCACTGTGTGTCAACATGCAATGGATCCAGCTCATGATGCAGGTTCATGGACTTATTGCAGACTAAATGCTGGCTCTCAGTCAAGTGTTTAACTGTTAGGTGTGTATCAGGGAACCCTAAAATTTCTACTTCCTCAAAGATAACAAGTTATTGTCAGGAACACTGCTTGTAGCTTTGTGGTAGGTCAGTGAGATCTGAGAGACCATATTTGCACTATCTTGTATGCTAAGGAAGTATTTTTGCAGATCACCATCATTTTACCACGAGTAAATTTTCACATTACTTAAAAGAAGATCCTCCTTACTTTTTTAGACTACAACAATGCCATCAAGAGAACGAAAAATGAAGCACTCCACAATCCTCCCAAAGTGCATCATCAAAATAATAGTTTTCTTGCAAATATTTTCCAGAAAAGAGAATTCATAAAATTTTGAAATGTTTTAGGACCATATCCATAAAACAATAAAATCCATGATATGAATTATTAGAGGGAAACATTCCACATGGGAAAAATATACCTAAAAACAAAGATGATGTGACTTACCAAACGAAAGCGCTGGCACGTCGATAGACACACAAACAAACACAAACATACACACAAAATTCAAGCTTTCGCAACAAACTGTTGCCTCATCAGGAAAGAGGGAAGGAGAGAGAAAGACGAAAGGATGTGGGTTTTAAGGGAGAGGGTAAGGAGTCATTCCAATCCCGGGAGCGGAAAGACTTACCCTAGGGGGAAAAAAGGACAGGTATACACTCGCACACACACTCATATCCATCCGCACATACACAGACGCAAGCAGACATTTGTAAAGGCAAAGACTTTGGGCAGAGATGTCAGTCGAGGTGGAAGTGCAGAGGCAAAGATGTTGAATGACAGATGAGGTATGAGTGGCGGCAACTTGAAATTAGCGGAGATTGAGGCCTGGTGGATAACGGGACGAGAGGATATATTGAAGAGCAAGTTCCCATCTCCGGAGTTCGGATAGGTTGGTGTTAGTGGGAAGTATCCAGATAACCCGGACGGTGTAACACTGTGCCAAGATGTGCTGGCCATGCACCAAGGCATGTTTAGCCACATGGTGATCCTCATTACCAACAAACACTGTCTGCCTGTGTCCATTCATGCGAATGGACAGTTTGTTGCTGGTCATTCCCACATAGAATGCGTCACAGTGTAGGCAGGTCAGTTGGTAAATCACGTGGGTGCTTTCACACGTGGCTCTGCCTTTGATCGTGTACACCTTCCGGGTTACAGGACTGGAGTAGGTGGTGGTGGGAGGGTGCATGGGACAGGTTTTACACCGGGGGCGGTTACAAGGGTAGGAGCCAGAGGGTAGGGAAGGTGGTTTGGGGATTTCATAGGGATGAACTAAGAGGTTACGAAGGTTAGGTGGACGGCGGAAAGACACTCGTGGTGGAGTGGGGAGGATTTCATGAAGGATGGATCTCATTTCAGGGCAGGATTTGAGGAAGTCGTATCCCTGCTGGAGAGCCACATTCAGAGTCTGATCCAGTCCCGGAAAGTATCCTGTCACAAGTGGGGCACTTTTGTGTTTCTTCTGTGGGAGGTTCTGGGTTTGAGAGGATGAGGAAGTGGCTCTGGTTATTTGCTTCTGTACCAGGTCGGGAGGGTAGTTGCGGGATGCGAAAACTGTTGTCAGGTTGTTGGTGTAATGGTTCAGGGATTCTGGACTGGAGCAGATTCGTTTGCCACGAAGACCTAGGCTGTAGGGAAGGGACCGTTTGATGTGGAATGGGTGGCAGCTGTCATAATGGAGGTACTGTTGCTTGTTGGTGGGTTTGATGTGGACGGATGTGTGAAGCTGGCCATTGGACAGGTGGAGGTCAACATCAAGGAAAGTGGCATGGGATTTGGAGTAGGACCAAGTGAATCTGATGGAACCAAAGGAGTTGAGGTTGGAGAGGAAAATCTGGAGTTGTTCTTCACTGTGAGTCCAGATCATGAAGATCACTGTGAGTCCAGATCACGACGATGTCATCAATAAATCTGTACCAAACTTTGGGTTGGCAGGCTTGGGTAACCAAGAAGGCATCCTCTAAGCGACCCATGAATAGGTTGCGTACGAGGGGGCCATCCTGGTACCCATGGCTGTTCCCTCTAATTGTTGGTATGTCTGGCCTTCAAAAGTGAAGAAGTTGTGGGTCAGGATGAAGCTGGCTAAGGTAATGAGGAAAGAGGTTTTAGGTAGGGTGGCAGGTGATCGGCGTGAAAGGAAGTGCTCCATCGCAACGAGGCCCTGGACGTGCGGAATATTTGTGTATAAGGAAGTGGCATCAATGGTTACAAGGATGGTTTCCGGGGGTAACAGATTGGGTAAGGATTCCAGGCGTTTGAGAAAGTGGTTGGTGTCTTTGATGAAGGATGGGAGACTGCATGTAATGGGTTGAAGGTGTTGATCTACGTAGGCAGAGATACGTTCTGTGGGGGCTTGGTAACCAGCTACAATGGGGCGGCCGGGATGATTGGGTTTATGAATTTTAGGAAGAAGGTAGAAGGTAGGGGTGCGGGGTGTCGGTGGGGTCAGGAGGTTGATGGAGTCAGGTGAAAGGTTTTGTAGGGGGCCTAAGGTTCTGAGGATTCCTTGAAGCTCCGCCTGGACATCAGGAATGGGGTTACCTTGGCAAACTTTGTATGTGGTGTTGTCTGAAAGCTAACGCAGTCCCTCAGCCACATACTCACGACGATCAAGTACCACGGTCGTGGAACCCTTGTCCGCCGGAAGGATGACGATGGACCGGTCAGCCTTCAGATCACAGATAGCCTGGGCTTCAGCAGTGGTGATGTTGGGAGTAGGATTAAGGTTTTTTAAGAAGGATTGAGAGGCAAGGCTGGAAGTCAGATAACTTTCGCTTTATTTCCATTTCCGTTTTTCCTACATCACTGATAATTTTTAGCCGCTTCCCACAGGTTTTAACGCCATTATTTCTTCGCCAGACAATTGTTAGCCTCATTTTCATAATCTGCCACCACAAAACCACTCTTCTTAATACATTTACACGCCGTTTTTTCGAAATTTTCCCGAATCTCTCCATCCTTTAACGTGTTTTGGCGGCAACACAACCACCTAACCTTTGTGCACATCGTTGTCTACCAACCCAAGTTCACCACAGGATCAACATAGCCCAGCTTTATCCAACACTTTTTCGCCTTTTTTCTCCAGTTATTTTCATCTCCATTTCAACCTCATGTTACATTTTCCACCTTCTAATACCATGTCACCCTCACAACACCCCCACAACGAGCCCATTAAGTTTTATTTACATTCCCTCCGCAAACATGCCTTCACCCTAGCCAGATTACGCTCGCATATTTTATTTTCTCAGGCTTGTCTGACATTTGGCATTACCCCCAAAGGCCTCACACTTAAAGTTCCCATCTCTGGCTGCAACCCTTCCTTCCATCAGTCCCTATACCAGTCCCAAACTGAACAATCCATTGCCCTCACCCACCTAATCCTTCACCTACACATTAACTCAGCCAATGAACACACCCGTCAACTCCTATCCTTAACAAAGGTCCTTAATCTTTCCTCTCCCCCGTCCACACCGGCTGTTCAGAGCATCCTCCTACAGGCCAACCGTAAATTAGAACAGCATGCCACCCTCCACCTCAAAAAACTATCCAATCTCCTGGTTTCCCACCTCCGGAAAGGCAACTCACTCACCCTTCACAACCTTTCCAGCAAACCTCAACCTCCTCTCATTGCACACAAACCCAGTCTCTCCCATCTACTCAACCTCCCACTTCCAGCTCCACTCCCTCCAAAACCTCAAAATTCCAATCAACACAAACTAGAACCACAACACCCTAATTCGGTAGTTAACCTTTCCTCCAAACCTCTCTCCCAATCCGAAACCTCTGTCCTATCCAAAGGCCTCACCTTCAGCCCCACTCCCAGATTCAACCAAACAGCCCTTGTCAAAGATTTACTGTCCTACACTCGTACTCTCTGCTGGAAGTATCACTTTGCCACGAAGAAAAATGATCCTAATCCTACTCCTAATGATCCAACTCCCCAAGACACTATCCAAATTGAACCCTGCCTAGAACAGTTCCGTCCTCCGTCACAGCGGGACCCACCTCCTCTTCCTCAAAATCACCCTCTCCAAACCTTCCAGGAATTTCTGACTGCCAGCCTTGCCTCTCAATCCTTCTTAAAAAACCTTAATCCTACTCCCAACATCACCACTGCTGAAGCCCAGGCTATCCGTGATCTGAAGGCTGACTGGTCCATCGTCATCCTTCCGGCGGACAAGGGTTCCACGACCTTGGTACTTGATCGTCGGGAGTATGTGGCTGAGGGACTGCATCAGCTTTCAGACAACACCACATACAAAGTTTGCCAAGGTAATCCCATTCCTGATGTCCAGGCAGAGCTTCAAGGAATCCTCAGAACCTTAGGCCCCCTACAAAACCTTTCACCTGACTCCATCAACCTCCTGACCCCACCGACACCCCGCACCCCTACCTTCTACCTTCTTCCTAAAATTCACAAACCCAATCATCCCGGCCGTCCCATTGTAGCTGGTTACCAAGCCCCCACAGAACGTAGCTCTGCCTACGTAGTTCAACACCTTCAACCCATTACATGCAGTCTCCCATCCTTCATCAAAGACACCAACCACTTTCTCAAACGCCTGGAATCCTTACCCAATCCGTTACCCCCGGAAACCATCCTTGTAACCATTGATGCCACTTCCTTATACACAAATATCCCGCACGTCAAGGGCCTCGCTGCGATGGAGCACTTCCTTTCACGCCGATCACCTGCCACCCTACCTAAAACCTCTTTCCTCATTACCTTAGCCAGCTTCATCCTGACCCACAACTTCTTCACTTTCGAAGGCCAGACATACCAACAATTAAATGGAACAGCCATGGGTACCAGGATGGCCCCATCGTACGCCAACCTATTCATGGGTCGCTTAGAGGATGCCTTCTTGGTTACCCAAGCCTGCCAACCCAAAGTTTGGTACAGATTTATTGATGACATCTTCATGATCTGGACTCACAGTGAAGAAGAACTCCAGATTTTCCTCTCCAACCTCAACTCCTTTGGTTCCATCAGATTCACCTGGTCCTACTCCAAATCCCATGCCACTTTCCTTGATGTTGACCTCCACCTGTCCAATGGCCAGCTTCACACATCCGTCCACATCAAACCCACCAACAAGCAACAGCACCTCCATTATGACAGCTGCCACCCATTCCACATCAAACGGTCCCTTCCCTACAGCCTAGGTCTTCGTGGCAAACGAATCTGCTCCAGTCCGGAATTCCTGAACCATTACACCAACAACCTGACAACAGCTTTCGCATCCCGCAACTACCCTCCCGACCTGGTACAGAAGCAAATAACCAGAGCCACTTCCTCATCCTCTCAAACCCAGAACCTCCCACAGAAGAAACACAAAAGTGCCCCACTTGTGACAGGATACTTTCCGGGACTGGATCAGACTCTGAATGTGGCTCTCCAGCAGGGATACGACTTCCTCAAATCCTGCCCTGAAATGAGATCCATCCTTCATGAAATCCTCCCCACTCCACCACGAGTGTCTTTCCGCCGTACACCTAACCTTCGTAACCTCTTAGTTCATCCCTATGAAAACCCCAAACCACCTTCCCTACCCTCTGGCTCCTACCCTTGTAACCGCCCCCGGTGTAAAACCTGTCCCATGCACCCTCCCACCACCACCTACTCCAGTCCTGTAACCCGGAAGGTGTACACGATCAAAGGCAGAGCCACGTGTGAAAGCACCCACGTGATTTACCAACTGACCTGCCTACACTGTGACGCATTCTATGTGGGAATGACCAGCAACAAACTGTCCATTCGCTTGAATGGACACAGGCAGACAGTGTTTGTTGGTAATGAGGATCACCCTGTGGCTAAACATGCCCTGGTGCATGGCCAGCACATCTTGGCACAGTTTTACACCGTCCGGGTTATTTTGATACTTCCCACTAACACCAACCTATCCGAACTCCGGAGATGGGAACTTGCTCTTCAATATATCCTCTCTTCCCGTTATCCACCAGGCCTCAATCTCCGCTAATTTCAAGTTGCCGCCACTCATACCTCACCTGTCATTCAATAACATCTTTGCCTCTGCACTTCCACCTCGACTGACATCTCTGCCCAAACTCTTTGTCTTTACAAATGTCTGCTTGTGTCTGTGTATGTGCGGATGGATATGAGTGTGTGTGCGAGTGTATACCTGTCCTTTTTTCCCCCTAAGGTAAGTCTTTCCGCTCCCGGGATTGGAATGACTTCTTATCCTCTCCCTTAAAACCCACATCCTTTCGTCTTTCCCTCTCCTTCCCTCTTTCCTGATGAGGCAACAGTTTGTTGCGAAAGCTTGAATTTTGTGTGTATGTTTGTGTTTGTTTGTGTGTCTATCGACGTGCCAGCGCTTTCGTTTGGTAAGTCACATCATCTTTGTTTTTAGGTATAAACAATAAAATATTTTTAACACGCCACATCAGACAAATTGTCTTCCACATTACAAAATTTTCTGTTGATGATTCACTGTTTGCTGACAGCAAAAAGAGACATGCTATACACTCCAAATAAATTATCACACAATTTCCCACAGTACAAGACTATTCTCATACAACTAAACCATACAGCAAGAAATGATTTGAGGGGGAGGGGGGAGATTTTATATATATATAATAAATTGTGAAAAAAGTATGCAACAAATTTAAATAATTGTAGGAGACCAGCAGTGTAGTAATTACCACACTAATGAAAATAATTTTTCATGCTTAAAAAGAGTAACTCAAAAATTAATTTCTACTCTTGGAATGAACAAAGTGGTTCCAAAACATTATTAGATTTTAGAGCCATACAACCACAAGGTTGTGGGAGTAATAATCCTATTTGGGAAAGAAAGTGAATTACAAACACTGGAAATAAATACAACTGAAGAGGTATAGTGAAAAAGTTGCAACATATTTGGCACTGTCCGACCATTGTAAGACACATTTTGAACATAAAGAAATTGTGGGGATTGGAGTTTACTGATTTGCCGAAGGATTCTTTCAGGTTCTTTGCAACCAATGTCTCCTTTACATTTAACTATGGATTGTTGATCGTAATGGTCGGGGAATAATCTAATTTTTAAACTCATTAACGCTCAAATGAATGAAAAATACTAACAGAGCTAGCTTGCTTAAAATATGATTAATGAATACAGTTAACAATATTTTTCCAGGCTGACAGAGAAAGTATGACACACTTTCCGTCTTCAGGCCACGAGTGGCCTACCGGGACCATCTGACCGCCATGTCATCCTCAGTGGAGGATGCGGATAGGAAGGGCGTGGGGTCAGCACACCGCTCTACCGGTCATTATGATGGTATTCTTGACCGAAGTCGCTACTATTCGGTCGAGTAGCTCCTCAATTGGCATGACGAGGCTGGGTGCACCCCGAAAAATGGCAACAGCGCATGGCGGCCTGGATAGTGCCAACCACACCTGACAGCACTTAACTTCGGTGATCGTATGACATAGAAAATAATATTGTGCATCTTCTCTTAAAATTTGGCAGTTGATTCTTTTTTATGACATACATTTTAACAAGAGAGTGTAGCTGCTCAAGATGCTGCTTCATCCAGACGTGTTGTTCGTCTTCTTCTTGCAGTTCTATTGCCCAGTGAAGTCTGAATATAATACGATCTACCCCAGGAGCATCTCCTGGACTGAGGAGGAGGTGTTTTGGTGCCAACTTCCAAGCAAACTGTGACAATGGCACAACCATTGGAACATCTTTTCTTTTTACTTTGAGGAGCCTGAAAAATCAAAATAAATGTAATTGATGAATGAAACAATAGAAGATTCAGCAAAAACATACTAAGAATTCAGTTTAAAGAAATTCTTTCCAAAAAAAGTTCAAATGAGACTGCAAACACAAAAATTCTATAAACTACTGACAAGCTGAATAACACTATTTATTTATACATCTGTAGAAAATATACAATGCATGGATGTCACCTTAGTGTGTACACTGATTCAGTATACTCTGTTTCAATAAGCACATGTACGCACTGTTTAATAACAACAAATACCTACACACGATTTGCCATATATTATTTTATGAGACATGTTTGTACAGCTTATATCTCTATACTATAGTAAATATTGTAAGCTACCTTTGATCATATTGTGTTGTATTTATTTATGATGAGTATTTAGATCACTAAGAATAAAATTACACACCAAATTATACATCATTGTCACTAGTCACATTGCACTATCCCTGAAACTATTTTATTTTATGTCACAGAATAACTTACATCTCAATTTCATGTATTATACTTAACTTAATGGTGATGTATCCTAAGTTCATGAATGCTTTAGAAGGTGTTCACTGTGGGCCTGTTTTTTACTTCCTTTTTGATGAGTCCTGAGATTTGCTCGAGTCTTATGAGGCAAAGCTCTAAAGAAAAATCAGTTATCATTGTCAATTATCATTGGTTTCTCCCTCTTACGCTAACTTTTTTTGATTTTACTTATAAATCACTGTCTGTGGCCTTTATATAGAAATGATGTATGCATTGTGTCTCTGCATTTTGGTTCTTAGAGGTTATAAATAGTAGTTCTTTAAAACAATGGTGAACAATTTAGGTGTTTCTGCACACTTCTCTCTAAAAATATTCTATGTTCACTGTTTCATACCTGTGAACTATTTAAAACTGCTGAGAACTCATGGGTCTTCAGAAAGCCTATGTTTTCCTAAATGTAAGTGACTGAATCTCATCCAGCCATTTACTACCAAAAACTTACAGCAAAACCATTTTCCTACCTCTTTGGGTTTCCTGCTGCAGTTAACTGTAGTAGTAAATCATTTATAAATACTAAGAACAGCAAAGGGCATAATACAGCACACAGGGATACTCCTTAATTAACTTTTCTGAAGGTTGGGATAAAAGTTCCACCACTGTTAGATACTTCCACTCTCTGGTATCTGTCCGACAGATAAGACTTAAACCGGCACAGACCATTCCCCAAGCTGCATAATAATACAACTTACTGACTAGATGATCACCGACATATGACATTGAAGACCTTCTGAAAACAGGCCACAGCACTGAAAACTTGTGTCAAAATAATACTGAAGTTTCAGTGGATTTGTTTTCTTAAAACCATCTTTAAATAAGAAAAGTATTTTACTTTGATTCAGGAAATCTGATGGTCTTTCATAAATTATATTTTCAATGATTTTTGCGAATCTGGATAACAATGACAATGATCTGTAGTTTGTTATTTCATAGCTGTCCTCTTATTTCAAAAAAGTTCCACTGTTAAGTTTTTGAGATTACTAGTGAATAGTCCTGTGGAAAATGAGATTTCAGTAATGAATGCAAGGGCAGAAATTGTGTTTTCTGCTCTGCGTTGAGTATTCTATCTGGTATACCGTCAATGCCATACGACATTTTGTTTTTCAACTTGTAAATAGCACCTTTTACTCTTACAAGAGTTTGTGAATACATAAACACAGTTCCTCTTCTTTCCTTTTTTCATTCATATGAACTTATACAATGAGAGTAGCTAGTGCTTTAAATCAAGTTTTGGGATACTCTTGTATGGTGTTCACTAAATACCAGGTGACAACAGATTTAAGTTGTTTATTACAGACAAACTATAAACGCTAGAAACACATTACACATTTCACTGCATAGAAGAAGGATCAAAATTTTGACACAGCTATGCTGTTGTTTGTTTCTAGCAACATGGAAACTATACAAGAGAAATAATTTTCTTTATTGGAATTTATGTGAATTCAATTCAGTGTTCAAGTGCAATGTGCATTCCGCCAGTGCTGATTCAGTAACAAGCTGCCTCTGCAAAAGCGATTTATGACTGGCATACAAAATTCTTGGAAGTTGGTTGCACATGCAAAGGGAAGAGCCACACAAGTCTAATGAAAATGTCGAGTGTACCTGAGATGCATTCACATGCAGCTCTCGGACGTCCATAACATGGGTGAGGCAGGAACATAACTTTCTCAAATAACAGTGTGGTGTGTACTGAAACTACACCTGCATATGAAGCCTATTGAGTTCTAGTTACTGCAGCAATTGCATCCTGGCAACCATAACAGAAGGCAAGAATTTTCCATTCTGCAGGATATGGCAGATGACACTTTTCTGAACAATTCATCTTTTCAGACAAATTGACATATCATATACAGGGTAAAGCAAACTGCCATACTGTAAGAATTTGGGGGTCACAAAATACTGGTGTTGTCATCAAACAGGAAAGAAGCTCATCGAAACTAAATGTGTTTTTTGCCATTTTGGTTTGCACAGTTTACGGACCTTTACTTTTTGCGGTGGGAACTGTGACAGGAATGTGATACCGGGACATGCTGCAAAATTATTCGCTTTCTTAGCACCACAAAGATTCAATTTTTATGCCCATTGGCACTCTACCTCACTTCCGCATCGAGGTGCAGCGTTATCTTAACACTGTCCCACAATGCCAAATTGGAGTAGGTTAACAACAAGATCTTGTTCATTGTTTTTGGTCTCCCAGGTCACCACACTGCACAGCTTGTGCTTTCCTCTGTGGGAGTACATAAAAGACACAGTCTTTGTCCAACCTATGGCATCAACTCTTCAATAGCTGAGAAACCGAATTGTTGAGGCTGTCAATTTAATGAACAGGGAGCTGTTGATTCATGTGTGGAATCAAACAAACTACTGTTCCATGTTTTTCAAACAATGCACGGTGCTCACACCGAGTGTACGGTGTCAGTGCTAACATAAAACTAGGAACCTTCCTCTATCCAATGACATGCAATTTGTTTCTATCTTTCATAGTTTGTCTGTAATAAACAACTGAAATCTGGTTTTCCTTTTTCAATCACTTTATATTCTATTAATCTGCAGAGCATTATCAACAAGATTACTGTTATTTATTTCTGGTGAAACTTATGCACTGGTGAAACTTATGCACTGGTGAAACTTATGCACAGCTGCAGTCATACTTTCTGAAGAGATCTAATGGCTTTTGCTGAAGTCCACCTCTATAGCTCTGTGGTCAGCATGTTTGACTAATATGAAGAAGACCAAGATCTGATTCCCAGTACCACCAGAGTTTTGTTTCCGTGGTGCGAGGTCTGGACCAGGATGCACTAAGGCTTGTGATGCCGATTGAGGAGCCCCTCAAATGAGAAGCAGCAGCTCCACAGTCAGGAAAGCTGGCAATAGCCAGGAGAGCAATGTGCTGCCCCCACATCCATCTATACTCCATCCAATGATGTCGCTGACGTAGGATGACATCGCAGTTAGTCAGTTCTGAGTGACCTTTCTGAGGCCAGAATGGCAGAGTGTTGCTTTGCTTTAAAGTTGACACTGAAATCATTGAGCACAAGTGTACATTTTATGATGATATTTCAGTTCATTCATTAGCCTCTCAATATTTTCAGGAAGCATTATAAAGTTCACTGACACCAACAGTACAAACACACGTTAACACCTTTACCGACAGTTAATTCACAAAAACAATATTCAAAGTTTCATTCAATACATTTTACATGATTAATTTTTGTCACTGTTATTTTTATGGTTGCCCTATTTTCCTACTAAAAGTCACTAATGACTTAAAAATCTAAAGTACTAGCCGTGCATTCCAATCCTTTTTCCAGCCCATGCTCACTCATGCATAATGCACATGCATATCCCTGAGGTGAACACTCACGAAGACTTCTAATTTGTAGGTTTAATTCCTTAAACATTGTGCATTTTGGAAAAAGGATACTTAAAGAGTCAAAGTGGTCATTAATGGACATACCGCATAGCATCATATTTCTCTGGTGGTACTTCTTTATGTAGAATCTGTCCTTTTGGGTTTTGGAGGCATACTTATTTTGGATCCTGGATGTAGATTCTGAACATTGCCTAACATTTTGTTCTTTCTTGTGGTGGCTTTCTCCCACTTTCTGACTGTCAATATTGTTGCACTGTTTGCTGCCCCAAGGGGAAGACTTGCTTTGTTGTGCTTCATTATTACGTCATTTTTGTGAGATTTAGTAATGTTACAATGTCACAAAACCAGCTAAGTGCAAAATCAATCCAATTTGCACATTTATTTACTTTTATTTATGTATATAAGCCACCTTTCAGTATTTCAAGTAAAGAGTAAAATCACACATCAATTAAATTTGCCTCAAAAATTAGGTCCAAAAACTTCACCTCAAATTTAAGCAGGTTTTCTTTGTTGATTGCATCCAAACCATACACAGTGCTGCAAAAAATGCATCTGATTTAAACAACATATGCGCTTTATACAATTTTAGCAGTAGCATCTTCATTCAAAGAATCGTTCACCCTGAATTTTAGTGTATATCAAAATGAGAAAACACAGATTTTCAATGAAATTTATGTTTCCTCATGTTGTTGTGCACCAATGTGTTTGAGGCACTGTCTTCCACTGAAACTGATCCAGTGAGACTAACTTCACTTGTGGGAAACCTGATGTACCTGTGTCGAGAAGAACCAAACACAAAAGAGTAGGGTCTATTAATAGTTAGCAGTTCAAACGTACAATGAACAATGGTACCCTCAGGGAAATTGCAGCAAAGTATGGAAAGGAAAACCAGGTGTACTCAGTGCAGACATCGGGGGCCTCAGTCAATATGCTGAACAGACTATTCTGGCTGCCACAGAAGGAAGAGGATGCAAGCAACTGCAGACAGTGACACACACTGGAACAAACAAAGAATGTTGTCTGAGTTCCAAGGCCATACTTAGATCATTCCAGCAACTAACAAAGAGCAATGAGAATACCAGCCCTGCTCATGCAATTTTCATACACATCAGAAGCCACTACCCAGGTAACTGTGTGTGGGATGCACACAAGGGGTTCTTACATCAGGTCGCTCTCCATCCAATCCAGACAACAATAGCTGTATGGGACCCTGAAACGCCAGAGTCACATCTAAAGAAATGCCTCCCACAAGCAAGAGTATAAAAATCATACTGATTCATTGCAGAAGGATTCACAACAATGTGCCAGAATTTGAGGCACTCCTGAAGAGCAGTGGAGCTCACATAATACTGGGTATTGAAAGCTGGTTACAATCTGAAATTGAAAGCAAGGAAGCTTTTAGAAAAATATATGTGTATATAAAAGATATGGTTATAATAGAGGGAAACATTCCACGTAGGAAATATATATCTAAAAACAAAGGTGATGTGACTTACCAAATGAAAGTGCTGGCAGGTCGACAGACACACAAACAAACACAAACATACACACAAAATTCAAGCTTTCGCAACAAACTGTTGCCTCATCAGGAAAGAGGGAAGGAGAGGGAAAAGACAAAAGGATGTGGGTTTTAAGGGAGAGGGTAAGGAGTCATTCCAATCCCGGGAGCGGAAAGACTTACCTTAGGGGGAAAAAAGGACGGGTATACACTCGCACACACACACATATCCATCCACACATATACAGACACAAGCAGACATGTGTGGATGGATATGTGTGTGTGTGCGCGAGTGTATACCCGTCCTTTTTTCCCCCTAAGGTAAGTCTTTCCGCTCCCGGGATTGGAATGACTCCTTACCCTCTCCCTTAAAACCCACATCCTTTTGTCTTTTCCCTCTCCTTCCGTCTTTCCTGATGAGGCAACAGTTTGTTGCGAAAGCTTGAATTTTGTGTGTATGTTTGTGTTTGTTTGTGTGTCTGTCGACCTGCCAGCACTTTCATTTGGTAGGTCACATCACCTTTGTTTTTAGATATGTGTATATAAAAGGGTAGACTAATGGTAAATGGAGGTCATGTATTTTACGCAGTAGGCAAGAAACTCAAATTGAAACTGCATGCAATATTGCCTGGGCAAGTCTCAGTATCAAAGCTGGGCATCAACTTATAATTGGAGCCTTCTATCAACTATAAGATTCACCTCCAGGAATAACCAGACACTTATAGAGAAAACCTGAGTTCACCAATACACAATTCCCACAATCATACTGTCATTATTGAAAGAGACTTTGATCAATCATCCTTCGAAACATTACTAATTTTCTTCTCTGAGAACTGTCTAGAACATATTCTTCCTAAGCCCAGTCATGGTGAAAATACACTGGATCTAATAGCAACAAATAGACCTGACGACTCTGAGGATGTCCACATTGAAACTGGCATCAGTGACCATGAGGTAGTTGTAGTAACAATGATTACCAAAGCACAAGGACCAACTAAACCAAGTAGATGGATCTGAATGTTCAGAAAACTAAACAAAGAGGAATTTGTCATAACTCAATAATGAACTCAAAACAATTAGTTATGGAGAGAAACATGTAGAAGAAATATTTAGAAGAATGCTTCACCATGCATTTGATAGATATGTACCTCCACTATGTACATGCAGACGACAGAATTCCTAGATTTCTCAGCTAAAAATACACATTTGCCAGGTAAAAGTATGCTATACCCCAGGCAAAAGTACATTTTTTTCCATTTCAAGTGACAATACACGTTGCCTCGAGCTGTAAAACTTATCAATCCTGCGAATGGTAACATGTACACTGTATATTTTTGTATTATGAAAGTATAAATATGAATTCCACCAAATACAGCATGATAGCTTCCAAAGCACTGAAATCAGTTTGCATGGCATGATGTGATTTTGTCACGCAATTAGAGCTCATGTCATGTGATCTCACCAGCCAATGACAGCAAATAGTCAGAGCGTAGGACACATTATGTCATCAGTCATAGTAACATTACTGTTAAGTAGTGTGAACACATAAACAGGAAAAGTTAATTGTTTAAATTAATATACATACAGTATAGCTTCAAAAAAAGCTAAGCTTTCACATATAACACTGATCATCAAAAATGTTCATATCAACAGCTAAACTGTTGCAGATGTACAGTGGTTAAAATAGATGTTGCTTATTGCCAAAACTTTAATACTAAAGATACAGAAATACATTGCCATATCAATAGCTTGGTTTGCTTGCAATTTAATTATAGCGGAAACAGTCAACATTTCTACCATGATGGGGCAGTCCATTGCAACTATTTCACCTGCAAACCTTGCAGTACTTGTGCTGTGTTTCATTGCGAGAGATGTGTTGCTTCAGGATGGTTCGGACAACAATAATGTACAATCAAAGCTCTGTACAGTCTGTATAATGGAGCAGGGAATGAGACAGGTGGATGTCACAACGAATGTTGCTGTGAGTTAAAATGATGTCTCTGCAATCTGGAACTAGTTTCCAGGAACAGGATCAGTTGAGGATCTTCACATAAATAGCAGCAGAAGAAATAGAAAAACAACAGGTGTGCAGGACCGATATCTGTTTATAACAACAAGCAGAACTCCACAACACAATGCCAAATATCTGTGGTGATAGTCCCAAACAGCTATACGAGTGCAGGTGTCAACAGAAAAGATACCAAGTAGCAGGGATTGTGCGCCAGAAGACCTCCTCCTCCAAATCGGGTTTACAGAGGACCTGTGTCGCATGGGCACAAAACCGCCTTTGTGGATTAGACAACAGTGGAACACAATGTACTTTTCTGATGACACCCATATCAGTCTCCAGCCCTGAAAATACTGCTATTAGTGTGTGGAGGCAATGAGGACAACAATTCCACCCTAACTGCATTGTAGACTGCCACCATCATCAAGGCAGTTCAGTCATGTTTTGTGGTGGTGTCAAATCTGGTGCAGGGCACACCTTATGCCAATTCATGGGAAGACGACTGATGTGAAGTACCTCCATTTGGTGAACATATTGGAGTGGAGGGAAGTCATGCTGATGGATACCATTTGCATGTCCCCATTGTCACAATCTTGTGAACATCTTCCTTGTGGAGCACAGAATCAGTTGGATGGAACGGCCTCTATTTCTCCAGATCTCACTGTATTGATAATGCGTGGACCATGCTAAAATGACTGGTTTTCAATTAACCTGTCCCAGACATTACAGATCACTGTGGAGGAATGGGACAATATCTGACAAGCTTATCTGGACAACGTGGTAAGAAGTATGCCCAATCACATTCAAAAGTGTCTTAAGTTATGAGGAGGGCCAATTGGTTCAACAATGTGTTATGCAAGATTAAAATGAGAAGAAAGTGTAGTGTTTGCAGTGGAATCTTTTGTAAGGCTTTTTTTGTGTGTGTTTATCAAGTGGAAATGTGCGTATCTTTATTTATTTTTGTTTTATTATGACTGTGCCTGACAGAACAAAACCAGTTTGGTTTCGTATTACGTCCAGCATTGACAATAAAGGACCACTGTAATTCTTACTAAAGGTGACTCAAAGAAAGAAAAAACCATGGTATCCAGCGTATTGTTATCACCAAGTTACAATTTTTCTTTGAGGCTTCATAACTGCAATTCAGTTCTGAAAATACAACACCTGCAGGCTCTATGTATGATGATTAATATGCTTAATTTTTAATTATCTACAGATCCCATCAAATTTGCATGTCACGAACTTTAGGAGCAGTTTTCTGAAAAATATGATACTAGTGAGCCAACATATCTTAAGAGTCATTCATTTTAGATGGTACATAAGTTAGCTGCCAAACGTAAGCCAATTATGATAGCTATAACTGAGGTCTTCTCATCTTCAGAAAGAAACAGTTCTTTGCTTATTCCTTATAGTCATAACAAAAATGGGGATGTCTTTTATGTGATGAAAACAAACATTTTCCTTAGACCAGTCACACCTAAAGAACGAAAAGGTAATGCACCTCACAGTAATTACCAATTTTGTTAAGCAGAATTCCGATGGGATAAGAAATGGTCCTAGCCACTGCCCTGCATACTCTGCTACGTACCAGGCATTCTTTACCAAGTTTGCAAAATGTGGAAATACAAAATGATAATGGACAAATGACTGAAGTTTAAGAACACTGCTCTACTGATAAATCTGAAATGACAAAGAGTTATCAAAAATTAACTGTCCAACGATTTTCTGATAAATGCTTCTCACTGTCAAAACTCTTGGAATCCAAGATATATCAGTTGGCTTTCTGCTGTCCTCTGAAAGCCAGATGTGTTGTTATGTCCAAGCCATGATTCCAACAAAGGAAAAGAATTATTTTTTTGCAATTGGTGAGAATCTTTGAATGAAATGTTGAAAATTACTCATTTGTATTTCTCCAGATTCTGATATATAGAATACAATATTTTTGCAAGTAAAGTTCTTTTTTAATTTTTAATCATGATAGATGTAAAGGTGTTAGAATGAGTAATACACTCATTTTTCACCATTAAAAAAAAGTGCAAAAGTGCAATTTTCACATCCCCCCACACACACATTACCTGACTGATCAGCGTTATACACAGCCATTGCAGGGATAACAGCAAGCTTCATCTTCGCATCAGCTATGAGTCTCTCTATAATATTACTGATTAATAACACCTCCTTCACAGTTTTCCTTAATCTTTCAGCTGTTGCAGACATGCTTGCAACAAGCAAAGCCATGTGCTACCTCAATATCACCTAAAGCATCTACCTGCACTATGTATCCTGTATTTGGGTTTCTACCTGGACTAGGGTTACCTGTGTGTCCTACCTCACCTTGTGCTGAATATTTCTGGAGTGCTTACTGCAATGTCTCCTTCTCTTCATTAATGGCTTTGGAGCTTTTCTGTGAATTTATGGTCAATGCAGACATGGCATTTTCTATAACAGTTTCTGATGAAATTTTTCTAGACACCTCTGAATGTTACAATAACTTTCCATTTTGAAAGAACTATCAATTACATCCCCTTGTCAAAACACAAAACTTAGTGTTAAAACTGGTGATGTAGGCAGTTCAGTACTGTCGTTTTCAGAATCTGTGGAGGTGTTATCATTTATTTTGACCTTGAATAAGCCATCCCTGTGACCACAACACGTAGCTAGTTTGTTTGCGGAATAGATGATGAAGGAAGATACCAATCCTTATGAATAATAAGACAAAGTGAAGTTGAATACAGCAAAACAAGTCTGTAACAGTACAATTACCTGAACACAACTTTGCAGCCAGAACTGTGCGAAGTTATTGAGATATAAGGCAGAAATTCCGCTCTACACTTAAACTCAAACAGCACTCGTGTACCTGTATTACCACTCATGGGTCAGCAAGGAGGCCCAAGTTAATTCATCGAGAGTGAAGGAAATTCCAAATGCTGTACTTAAACTCATACACAGCTCTTGGGAAGCAGGTGAATGTGACCAGTTAATGTGTACAGTGTAGTCAATTAATTGATAAACAGTAGTCAAAGAATTAAAGTAAACTTTGTAATGTTATGACTTCCCCTACACTACCTTGAGTCTGCTTAAACAGTTTGAAAAAGCCTGGAATCATCAATGTCCAGTTTGCTTTTGAGTCAAATCCACCAATAACTCACACTTCCGTTGATAATGGCACATTGTCTCCTCTGTGCAGTGAAAAACTTTTGAACTTTTCTAATTTCATTTTTGTGTACATTTCATTCTTCATGTAATTCTTGCTTCCATTAGTACAATTTGTGTACAAATTTTACAAAACAGAATCAGATTTGTACACTGCTCAACTCGAAGCATTTTTCCTCTCTTTCATTTAACCAAAAGCACACAGCCTTTTCCTTGTCACTAAAAGTTATTAAAGTGCACAGTTTCTTTGGGCTAGGAAAGTATTCTCATTCTGGACTGTTGATCTGAACAACTATCATCAATTGAATCACAATTCTCTGAACTGTCAGAATTATTTTGCTGATCATTTCTAATTTTTTACTGAAATGTCAATATCATTCGATTAAAACCCAAGAAATTAACCAGCAAATCACACATATGCAGATCTTCAGGAGAATTAGATGATAACAACTGCATACTACTTTCTTCATGTTTCATCTTTGCAGGACAGAGAACGTTAACTGTACAGTGGGAATGTAAAATCTTCCAAGTGTCATTTATTCACAAAATGCTTCTTCAGTGATAGTGTGTTCACAGTACTCCATTGCATGTCTCCAGACTTATTCCATATGTCAAATCATGGAGAAAATGTTTCAAACATTCATTATTAGAAGGTTATGCCTTTTGTGACAAGCCATGCTTCCTTCCAAAGTTCTAAGGTCTCCTCCATTAACATAGAGATGCCTTTAAAAGATAACACACGTTTTTGGTGAGTGGCCACAGCTTTTTGAGGTGTAACAGAGATTTTGCAATCATTGAGGAATAAAGAAATGTATAGGAGGTCTTTCATCTGCAAGATTTACACAAGATTGTAAATTCAGCTAAAGCTACGAAGCCATCCCATGCATACAACTGACTTATTTGATTTTAAAGATTCTGCTAAAACATTGGTAAGATCTCCAAATGTAGTACGATTGAAGTTTCTCATACTCATCTGTCTCAAACAGATGTTTAAAAAAATCTTATTCCCAACAAAAGAGTGAAAAAATGTCAATGAATTCAAAAAAAGGAAAGACCATGGCTGGTGTATGCCATACCATACTTCATCAGTAAGAAAGGTAAAATAAAAAGACCAGTTGACGATGTTGCCATTTCTTGCTCAACAACACAGGGAATTTTACAGTAAACTTTAGAATATCTGATCCCATTAATTAAGTTGTATAAGAAACAGCAGTCAATATTTAGAGTTTTCTTTGCATAGTATCTTACTGTCAGAATGTTCTCAATAAATTGTTCATTTTCTAATTTGTCTCTTATTTTTTGCACAGGTGAGGTGGGCATCTTAATATCTTCTCAATTTTTTGGATCCAAATAAGTTAGGTACAAAATGAGATACATAATTTTTTCCCTCCTGACAAATGTGAGATATGATGCTTAGCACATTTTCCATTTCCACTCTTTAATTATAATCCACGTTACATTCTATTAACATACACATGGAAAGAAGACAATCAATATAATTCATATTTTTCTCCACTATCAAAACTTTACCATTATCATTTCCTTTGGGCCCCCCCCCCCCCTCCCCCCGTGACAGAATTAGTGTTCTCCAGCTGTCTGCGTCTAGTGTAAGCCATGAAATAGTGTGAATGTTTTTCAAATGTCTGCAATTCGTGTAACTGAGGTGGGATGTGAGGACCAGCCCAGTATTCACTTAGTGGGTTTGGAGGAGCAGGTTAAGGGGGGAGGGGCAGGGTAAGTGGGAGGGGCAGGGTAAGGGAAAGGTAGGAGGGGTGTGTGGATAACAATTAATAGTAGCTCCACTCTCAACCTCACACCAGTGTGTCCCTCTCATCACAGGCCTGAGTGACCTGTGCTTCCTTTTAAACTTTCCCAATCCCTTCTCTTCTCATCCCCAAAGAAGAGATCATTAAGTATGAAAGCTACAATAGTGTATGTAGTTGTATTTATAGGATATACGTTCCACCTTTTATGCATTACACTGTTTTTCTTGTTAACCAGACATGTTTCAGTACCTCTGTGCCATCATCAGCATGGTCTATTTATTGAGCAACTGAAAAATTGAAAATATTTTACGTTGTAACTGATCTAACACAATGAGGCCTAAAGACAGTTTTTATTCTTACCTTGATTTTATATTACATGGTTTTGCATGATTATGTGTATGGTGTCCTGCATTGGTACCTTGTCATCTGCAAACCAAACGCTGTCGATGTGAATTTTATCAGTGAGCTAACCTATCCCTTGATTTTAAAAAAACATAATTTTGGTGTGCCAACATGTTTTATGTAATTATTTGTTATTAATAATGTTTTGTTGTGACTGATCATCCTCCTTTCTCATTCCAAGGGCACTGCACACACATATGAAATGTACTTAGCATATTTTCAGCTTTGCAGTCACCTTTTCACTTTGCAGAACACAGTGTACACGATGTTGTCGGCATTTATTTGTTCCCAAGTGAGTTTGGTCCAGAATTTGAATTTTGTTTACCCCCCCCCCCCCTCTCTCTCTCTCTCTCTCTCTCTCTCTCTCTCTCTCTCTCTGTGTGTGTGTGTGTGGGGGGGGGGGGGGGGGTGAAAGGGTGGGGGGCGTGCATGGGGTTGTGCGCTTGAGTAAGCTTCTTTGTTTGTGTTGCCTTTTCTGTAAAGTTCCTTTAATGTTTTAAATAATGTGCCTTTTCAGAGTGTAGTGAATTCATTTAAAACTTATTTGCCTTCTGCCACTTTCTTCTGTATGTGGAAGTTTTCTTCTATTGTTAGTTTGCGGTATAGGCTGTGGCTGGATTTTAGTGTTTTTAAGTCTGTTGCTTGTAGTTGGATGGTGGTTAAGGGATAATAGGTGGTCAGCAAATGTGCTATTGGTGCTGAGGTGTTCTGAGTATCTTGTTTTAAAGTTCCCATGTTGGTCCTATGTATACTGATTGGCAAGTGTTGCATGTGAGTTCATACATTCCTGATCTCTTGAATTTATCTGTGGGTGTCTCCTGCAGTCCGAGTTTCTTCTGTCTTATCTTTCCAGTATCCTATTTGAAGTCCCTGTGTCCTATTTCAAGTCCCTGTGTCCTATTTGAAGTCCCTGTATCCTATTTGAAGTCCCTGTATCCTATTTGAAGTCCCTGTATCCTATTTGAAGTCCCTGTATCCTATTTGAAGTCCCTGTATCCTATTTGAAGTCCCTGTATCCTATTTGAAGTCCCTGTATCCTATTTGAAGTCCCTGTATCCTATTTGAAGTCCCTGTATCCTATTTGAAGTCCCTGTATCCTATTTGAAGTCCCTGTATCCTATTTGAAGTCCCTGTTAATCCACTATGTTGTCTATTCTGTGGACAATTTTATTACTGTAGGTGAGTATGTGCCATTTTGTTTTGTGTGTGTGTGTGTGTGTGTGTGTGTGTGTGTGTTGCACTGTTGTGTCTTGTATGTAATCATTGTCTGAGTGTTATGTTGTTCTGTGTTGTGTAAACCTAAAATATGCTCACTTTTACAGTTGTCCAATAAATAAAACTCACTGATGATGGCATAGAGGTGTTGAAACATGTTTGGGTAACAAGAAAAGCAGTGTGTTGCATAAAAGGCAGAACCTGTATCCAATAATTTTAACTGCAAACATGGAAGAAATACAAGAGCTGCAAATCGAAAAGATGAATATGTATGTAATTTTATTTGTGACTATTAGTAGTAATACTTGTGACTATTAGTAGTAATACATGTTTCGCCTCTTGAAGGTAACTTCAGGCCTACAGTTCTGTCTCATAATTTTACATACTTGCTGAATCTCAGATATGCACAACAAAAAGATTGTCAGAAAGAGAGCGTTCGGCCAACAAGGCCACCTTCAGAAATAGACAATGTACACACACACTCATGCAAACAGAATTCACACACACATGAAGTGTCAACAGCCAGAGACTATGGTCGTGTGTGTGTGTGTGTGTGTGTGTGTGTGTGTGTGTGTGTGTGTGTGCTCTATTTCTGACAAAGGCCTTGTAGGGCAAAAGCTCACTTTTTGATAGTCTTTTCATTGTACCTGTCTGTGACTTAGCATCTCTGCCATGTGGTGAGTAGCAACTATCCTTTTCGTAATATTGTTACAATCCATACTGGATTTTCTGTTGTTTAATTTTATAGACTTCTGTGAAATGACAGTGCCTCACCAGCTACAAATTCATCAGAGCTAATATATTGAAAATGAAACTATTAAACAGCAGTTTTCAATAAAATAATCTGCTTGACTCTGACAACAATTCAATAGTTAATGATATTTCCACTGTCAATGTTAGCAAGCTTTAAATAATTTGGTTCACTCTGATATCACTTCAAAAGCGAACAATATTTCCAGTATCAGTGTTAGCAAGATTGAACAGCATGTATTAACTGATTAAATGTTAGTAAGTTACATTAAATAACCTAATGTATGGTATACAATTATAATATGAAGTTCTACTCTTCAGAATGATACAGCATTGACTTTTAACTGCCTAGCAAAAGCAGTTAAATGTCCACTACTTTCACTACTTTATATCTTTAATTGTTACAATGCAAAAAATGTGTTAAAGAAACAGAATGTAGGACCTTACAATTAGTTTAGGTAGTGTAAAATATGTTCAGTTACAATTTATCCTTTTTTTAAATGTTACTTTTTTAAAAAAAATGGGGGGAATTCATCACAAAATGAACACCTTTTCTTGAATTGTTCTGTAATATCCATCATTTTGTTTAGAGTTAGCTATTGATTTTAGAAGTCATCCAATTGTTAGTTACATATCTCTGTTTACACTTCCACTATTCTTAGTTCTTGTTTAGAGAAAACGGCAGGACTGTACTAATGAGAAAACATACTTACTCAAAAAGTATTTCCTTTACTTTTCGCTGATATGTATTAATATTCAAAGCTCCAGCTTCCAATGTTTCTTGGTATTCCTCGGTGTAAAGTGCCATTGACATCCAGTAACGAAGTCGGTTGATCTATAAATTAACAAAAAATTGAGAGGTACACAACAGACTACAATGACTACTAGAAGACAGTTAACATGGTATCAGAATGAGCACAGGATATGATATGCAGTAGATTTCATATACCTGTGCAGCAGATTTCACATTTTCTCTTACTTGTTCCAGAGGAACACATTTTCTAAACACAAACACAAACCACTAATGACAAGGTTTGGGAAGGAACTTGATCTTGGGAAGATAGATGATGATGATGGGCGCTGCCACCACCACCGCCACCACCATCAAAATGTTTTGTTATGCACTTATATTTCAGAGATTAGTGTCATATCTAAGCTCACTGAAAGCTTTTACATAGAATTTATGCACATATCAATGTATTTAGCCCCCACAAAATATGTTACTTCAAAGTGTACACAAAGATTTGTGCAGAAAAGTTGCTTTCTTAGCTGCATACGATTTGACAAACTTGGATAGGCTGAACCGCTTTCAAGTTACTAGCTGAGTTACAATAATGAAACAAGAACAACATACTTTTCATTTGTTTTACTGGAGCTTATCAACTTTGGCCTAGCCTAAAGTTTTAACACAGATCCTAGAGGAAGAATAGGAAATACAAAAAAAAAAAAGAAAATGGTTCAAATGGCTCTGAGCACTATGGGACTGAACTGCTGTGGTCATCAGTCCCCTAGAACTTAGAACTACTTAAACCTAACTAACCTAAGGACATCACACACATCCATGCCCGAGGCAGGATTCGAACCTGCGACCGTAGCAGTCGCGCGGAGGAAATACAAAAAGCTGCTCTAATTCTATAGTTAAAAAAAAGTAGTAGTACAGTTTATATATAAAAACAAAGATGAGGTGACTTACCGAACGAAAGCGCTGGCAGGTCGATAGACACACAAACAAACACAAACATACACACAAAATTCAAGCTTTCGCAACAAACTGTTGCGTCATCAGGAAAGAGGGAAGGAGAGGGGAAGACGAAAGGAAGTGGGTTTTAAGGGAGAGGGTAAGGAGTCATTCCAATCCCGGGAGCGGAAAGACTTACCTTAGGGGGAAAAAAGGACAGGTATATACTCGCACACACGCACATATCCATCCACACATACAGACACAAGCAGAACTACTTAAACCTAACTAACCTAAGGACATCACACACATCCATGCCAGAGGCAGGATTCGAACCTGCGACTTGTCTGTATGTGTGGATCGATATGTGCGTGTGTGCGAGTGTATACCTGTCCTTTTTTCCCCCTAAGGTAAGTCTTTCCGCTCCCGGGATTGAAGTCTGCTTGTGTCTGTATCTGTCTGCATGTGTGGATGGATATGTGCGTGTGTGCGAGTGTATACCTGTCCTTTTTTCCCCCTAAGGTAAGTCTTTCCGCTCCCGGGATTGGAATGACTCCTTACCCTCTCCCTTAAAACCCACTTCCTTTCGTCTTCCCCTCTCCTTCCCTCTTTCCTGATGAGGCAACAGTTTGTTGCAAAAGCTTGAATTTTGTGTGTATGTTTGTGTTTGTTTGTGTGTCTATCGACCTGCCAGCGCTTTCGTTCGGTAAGTCACCTCATCTTTGTTTTTATATATAATTTTTCCCACGTGGAATGTTTCCATCTATTACAGTAGTACTGTTTCTTTGATAAAATGCACACCAAGGCATTACTGAGTAGTGGCAAGCCCATTTGCAAAGAAGGGATAGGACCATAATAGAGGAACAGCTCTGAGAAAATAGTGAGAAAGAGATGAATTGAGTGAAATAAACAAACAAAATATATTGAGCAGCATGTAAGATATGAAATTAGTTTGGGCAAAGGAATGACGAATGGTGTGATAACAAACGTAATGGCAGAAGACTGGAAAAGGGGCAGAAGCAAGTGAGCAAACATACTAGTACAGGTTGCATAACAACAACTTGTGTGTGTGTCGTGGCAGAGGGGGGGTAGGAAGGTGAGGAGATCCTATTTGTGCAGCTCAGAGAAGCATGTAAGTACAGTGTGTTCATAATTAAAGTTCCATTTTCAAAACAATATAGAAAGAGAACCACTGCTCGGAAAGATGTCAAATTTGGACAGTGCATTATTGATGCAGGGGGAAATGTCATGAGGGGAAAATTTGACTAACAGATGATATTGTAAGTATATGAATACGCAAATTTGCAAACTGACAAACATGCAATACAAGGATGTTCCAAAGTTCAGGACTGCAACACCTATCATGAATGGCTCCATAAAGGATCACATGCTGCTTGTAAAGTTCTTTTAAAAGAATAGTGACTGTGCACCAGTAGCCCTGCAGACTTCTGGACACTCAAGGCTATGAAAACAGGCATTGAACTATGTCTGCTAAGGCTCTGGAGTAAATGATTACAAAATTCAGAAATACAGGTTCTTTTGAAGTGCTATGAGACAGGAGGAGGAAAGCAGTTGATCTGACATATGTTGAAGCTGTGGCCACAGCACAACAGGGGGGAGGGGGGGCTAGGGGAGGGAAGGGGGGGGGGGGGGGAGGAGCAGTGGTGTGCAGACATGCAGTGCATGTGGAATTGCTCGAACTTTGGACATGCCTGTGAGCATGGTACATTAAATCCTACACACATCCTCCACTGACAATATTATGAAGAGAATACACGGCTACTCACCATATACTGGCGATGTTGAGCTGCAGATAGGCACAACAAAAAGATTGTAAAACATGTAAGGTTCAGCCAGAAAGGCCTTCATCTAAATTAGGAAAAAAAAAAAAAAAAACCACACACACACACACACACACACACACACACACACACACACACACAAAATCACAGTCTCTGGCCACAGCAGCCAGACACTGTGGTCATGTGTGTGTGTGTGTGTGTGTGTGTGTGTGTGTGTGTGTGTGTGTGTGTGTAATTTTGATGAAGGCCTTTCTGGATCAAAGCTTATTTGTTTAACCATCTTTTCATTGTGCCTATCTGTGACTCAACATCTCCACTATATGGTGAGTATCAATCTAGAATAGATTGCTACTTACCATATAAAAGACATGCCAAGTTGCAGGCAGGCATGATTAAAAGACACTCACTTATAGCTTTTGGCTACAGCCTTCGTCAGTAAAGAAGACACACACACACAGCATTCACATACCAGCATCTCAGACCGGAATGCAACATCACGTGGGATGCAACATCACGTGGGATGCAACATCACGTGGGATGCAAGATCATGTGGGATGCAACATCACGTGGGATGCAACCAGCAATCTGGAGAGGGTGGGGAATGGGAAGGGAGAGTATGGGTGGGGGACGAGACAAATGCTGTCTGGTGATTTGTGCAGGGACTAGACTGCCAACAGATACAGTGTCAGGAGATTGTGAGACAGGAGGTGGGTGAAAAAGAAACAAAAAAGGAGAGGAGCAGGGAAAGACAGGCAGACGTGTTGGCAGAGGGCTGCAAATAAATCGGGTGGGAGCTGAGAATGAGGAGGATACGATAGGACATAAGGGGTGGAAACTGTTGGGTGGAGGTGTGGCAACAATATGTTACTGTATGTTGAGGCTGTGATAATTATGGGAGCGGAGAATGTGTTGTAAGAGAAACTCCCATTTGCACAGTCCAGAAAAGCTGGTGGTGGAGGGAAGGATCCAAATGGCTTGGGTAGTAAAACAGCATTGAAATCAAGGGTGTTATGTTCAGCTGCTTCTTGTGCCACAGGGTAGTGCACTTTGCTCTTGGCCTCAGTTCGGCGGTGACCGTTTATCCTAATGGACAGCTGGTTGGTAATCACACCAATATAAAAAGCTGTGCAATGATTGCAGCAGAGCTGGTAAATGACAAGGCTGCTTTCACAGGTGACCTAGCCACTGATGGTGTAGGATAAACCTGCGACATGACTGGAATAGCAAGTGCTGGGTGAGTGGATTGGGCATATCAGCGGCCAGGCCTCCTGTGAAAGCAGCCACGTCATTTACCAGCTCTGCTGCAATCATTGCACAGCTTTTTATATAGGAATGACTATCAACCAGCTGTCCACCAGGATGAACAGCCAGGGTCACACTACAATCAAGAGCAAAGTAGACCACCCTGTGGCACAACACGCAGCTGAACATAAAACACTTTTATTTCAATGGCTGCTTCACTACCTGAGCCATCTGGATCCTTCCTTCCTCTACCAGCTTTTCTGAACTGCGCAGATGGGAGTTATCCTTACAACACATTATCCACTCTCTTAATTATCCTGGCCTCAATCTAAGGTAACATACAGTCCCCACACCTTCCACCCAATAGTTTCCATCCCTTCTGTCCTACCATATCCTCCTCATTTTCATCTCCCTCCCTGTTTATTTGGAGCCCTCTGCCAATGCATCCGTCCGTCTTTCCCCACTTCTCTCCTTTTTTGTTCCTTTTTTCCCCCCACATCCCAGTCCCATAACCCCCTGACGCTGCTCCTGTCGGCAGTCTTGTCCCTGCACACTCCACCAGACAATGTTCGTCTCTCTCCCCACCCATAACTCTACTATACCTTCCCCTTCTCTGCCACTCCAGATTGCTTCTTGCATCCCCCGTGATGTTGCATTCCAGCTAGGAGATGCTGGAGTTAGCGGCCGTCTGTGAATGAAGTGTGCTTGCTTTTGTGTGTGTGTGTGTGTGTGTGTGTGTGTGTGTGTGTGTGTGTGTGTCCTCTTTATGGACAAAGGCTGTGGCCGAAAGCTATGAGTGAGTGTATTTTAGCCTGTCTGCTACTTACAGCAAGTAGCAATATATCTTTTCCTACATTGTCAATGTAAGGTGTGTGTGTGTATGTGTGTGTGGGAGGGGGGATGCACACGTGTGTGTGTGTGTTTGTTTTGTATAATTCGGATGAAGGTCTTTCTAGCTGAAAGCTTATTTTTTTTGATCATCTTTTTGTTGTGCCTATCAGCAATCCAACATCTCTACTACATCGTGAATAGCAATCTAACCTTTTCATAATATTGTAATTACTCCATCCTACAGTTTCCACTGTTTGAAAACATCCTACAATGCTATGCATACAAAATCACCAATGTTCAGAAGCTGCTTCCCACTGACCTGCCGGCAGGACAAACATTTGCTCTGGAATTTCTTGCTGGCATGGGAGTGGGCAATGAATGGTCATGGAACACTCTGCGGACATACAAAGCCCACATCCATCTCCAAGGTCATGAAAATACACAGACTTCCAGAATACGGGCAATGGAAAATCTGCACACACATCAGCTGGTACCAGTTCATTCTGCAAAGGTGCCTGTGTGACAGCATTGTTTATCATAGGACTGTATTTTGTGAGGATATGAGTCCTGTTATCTGTACTGTCATTGGTAAACACTATAGGGGTCTTTTGCCCAGCCACCAATGTCCTTCCAGCCCTTCAACAGAATGGATGTGTACGTAGGATCAGTTTTACGCAAGATGGCACTCCTCTGCAAATTGCACAGCCTGTAAAGTGGCTGCAACAGTTACATTTTGGAAATTTTAGAATTGTCAGCCATCATTTCCCTACAGCCTGACTGTCCAGATCACCTGATCTTAACCAGTGGGGTTATCTGAAAGATGTGTTCAGTGCTCCAATTATGAACGTAGCTGAATTGCGGGGATACATTGCGCAATGCATTCTGAACATGACCCCCGAGACACTCCGATCTGTTGCAGAATATGCTGTTTCTTTGATTTCAACTTGTGGCAGAAAACAGTAGATAGCACATGAACATGTCTTGTGCCAGCCTCACTACAATTAGAAACCAACAGTCATGGACAGTGAACAGTATGGATGGTGTAATATGCAACTCAAAGCACAGTTGTCATACTGCGATTCATCTGTATTTGTAGTGGGCCGCACTCACATTAAGACAGCACCATCTATTGGTAAATTTTCATTAATTATTTTTCCTTCCCCAAGACATTTCCCCCTGCATTACTAATATGCTGTTGAAATTTGATGTCTTTCTGAGCAGTAGTTCTCTTTCTACAGTAAAACTTTTATCCATTCTGGATTTGGAACACAGCGACTGTCTTGTTAAGGGTTTCAGGAATTACTGCAACCAATCGTCATTTTTTCTTCAATTTTTATTTATTCACAACCAGTTTCAAATCGCCTGGCGATTCATAATCAGATGATACAATTTAGTTTGCAGTATTGTGGGTGTCGTGCATCTGTAGGAAATATAGAGACAAAAAAGTGAGCACTGTATGTGGAAAGAATATTATGATTGTAAGATTAATTTGATGGTATTACTCACAGTTTTTATTCTTGTGGCAGGCATTGCTCTGGAAAACATAACGTGTGCTTACCAGTATCATTAAATATCAAATGAAGCAGGCACTTTTCCACTGATGGCGACTCCCACATACTTTGCAAAATATAAACAAACCATTCCTTAGCACCAGAAGAAACATAGTATGTCTGTATGCCTTTCCTTGGTAATGTATCATATCAACTTCCAAAACTATTTAAACCGCACAAAGTCAAAATCAGTCTCCACACAAACAACAAGATACAAAACAAAATAATTCACAGCATTAAAACAACCAGCCCACTATATCACAAATCAGGTATATACAAATTAACTTGTGATGGCTGTTCTTGCTACTGTATAGGACAGACAAGAAGAAATTTTGAAATCCGATACAAAGAGCACACTGACACACTCCATTTAAAAAATATAAATAAATCCACTTTTGCAGCCCATCTACCCCAAAATAGTCATTCAATCACAGATATAAAAACCAACCTCCACATTCTACACATTGTAGACAAAGAAATAATAAAAATGGACCTCTTGGAACAATTATAAATTTTCACACATAACACTAAAACACCCCACACCATCTTAAATGAACAAATTGGTTTAACAAACAACCGTTTCTTCCAAAATTTTAAAGGTTCCTTAAATTTGAAAAACTAATAAATACTGTACTCGTCCACTCCCATACCCATTTCCCACCTTGCTCATACCACACATAAACACCTTCCTCTCTACCTCTTTTCACACACACACACACACACACACACACACACACACACACAATCACAATCTCTCTCTCTCTCTCTCTCTCTCTCTCTCTCTCTCTCTCTCTCCCACCCCCTCCCCCCCATCCCTCCATCCTTCCCCCCCCCCTCCCCTCCCCTCCCCATATGTATACTATCCTGTTTATTGAGCAATGAGAAACATGTCAAACATAACTTCACTACCATAAATATTGTCCTAACACTTTGTTGTAGATTTTGTAAACAGCACAAGAAAATTTTGCAATGTAAAAACATGATGATAATTTTTATAAGGATAGTAATGTAATAAATATATATTTTCTTACGAATGTCACACAAAATGAAAAATTAGCAAAGAAAATCTCTGCCTTCACAAAACTCTTTGGAGACAACAACAGCCACACACTTTGGTTAGTTTATATTTTGTAAAGTATGTGGGAGTCGCCATTGGTGGAAAAATGCCTGTTTCACTTGATATTTAATGATACTGGTAAGCACACATTATGTTTTCCAGAGCAGTACCTGCCACAAGAATAAAAACAGTGAGTAAAACCATCAAATTAATCTTACAATCGTAATATTCTTTCCACATACAGTGCTCACTTTTTCATCTCTGTATTTGCCACAGATGCACGACCCTCCACAATACTTCAAACTAAATTGTATCATCTAATGATGAATTGCCAGGCGATTCAAAACCTGTCATGAATAAATAAAAATTGAAGAAAAAACTGTGATTGGTAGCAGTAATTCCTGAAATCTTCCTACAGTGTTTTGAAACTGGAACTTCAGCCCCTTATGTGGCACGCTTTGTGACTGGGAGCTTTCCTTCACCAGTTAGGTGTTTAGCATTCTAATGATACTTTATTGATTGTCACACATACAAAGAAACCTTAACAATGGTTACGATGATGTTGACCACCTAACCCAGGGTGTTCCAACACTTCTCCAAACCGCGTGACCCATGGCAGACCCCCCTCTCCAGCTCGCCTTCGGACAAGCACAGCTCGTATAGGCTTCTCCTACAGAAGTGCGAACCACTTGGCCATGTGTGCTTGACTGGTGAAGAAGTATGGTTTTGTGTGTTACAGTCCAGCTGCTTGACTGCCACACCTCAGCTGTTTGTCCGCTCCTTTCCATCTCTGCCCATGGGCACTCAGCTGCCTTTCGATGGGTACTCAAGCTGAAACATGCTACAGCTTGAGACAATACGGCATTTTGGATCCAGGACTTTCTACTCAAATGATGAGTTGAAAAATAAGCTAGAATTTCATAGGTATATGATGTGTAATGGGAGCAGGAGTAATGTATTAGTGTCCAAGAATCATCTGGAAGGTGGAAGAGAGATAAATAATACTTGGGAAGGGGTAGGAAAGATTTTGAGGAGGCTATTTCATGTTTCAACTAATAATAAAAAGTTGTCAAAGCCCTAGAAGTAGTTGAACTTTAGTTGCTCAAGTTCATGGTGGTAGAAATTAATAATGGCATGGTTTTTCTGGGACTGTTAACAGGTTTCCTAGGCAAGTCAGGAGCACAGTATGGTACGCAAAGGACATTGTCCAGGTGGCAAAAGTGGTTCCTCATGAGTGAAAGCATGGTGAGAGTTTCTGCACATTAAATATGAACTGCTTATCTGTAATAGCTGACATTGTCAGGTGAATGAGACAAAGCAATCTATATTATTTATTACAAATTTAAATAGTCTTGATCACAATCCAATACAATAGTAATTATATAACAGTTTCAGTTGATCAGTAACCATATTCAGATCATACTTTCGCTGTAATTGGTATCTGAGACAAAAACAATGTTAATCGCAACAACCTCCTTCTTGTCAGATTTTGAATATTTTGACAAGTTACTCATAACAGTAGTTTAGCATCAATCCTCTTGTAGTGAAATGGCTAGACAGTAAGTGATATATATCTACACGGATACTCTGCAAATCACATTTAAGTGGTTGGTGGAGGTCCAGGTTCCAGCAACTTCTGGAGGAATCGAGTTCACAGTTTGTTCATATGCTTCTGAGGATGCAACTAATATAGGTGCGAACCAGCCACAATTCATCACAGACAGAGGGCCAATCAGAGCCTCTCTGCTTCAATTTGTAACATGCAGTATGGTAGGTGAAGATAAGAATTTGACTGTAATGACATTACAAGAACACAAAGATTCTGCAATTGATCATGAGCTTTAGCCAAGCTAAAGTTTTCCGGGCACAAAAACGTGCAGTAAGAATTATATATGGTGTGAACTCAAGAACATCCTGCAGAAGCCTGTTTAGGGAACTAGGGATACTAACTACAGCTTCCCAGTATATTTATTCCTTAATGAAATTTGTCATTAAAAATATATCACTTTTTCAAACCAACAGCTCAATTCATGGAATCAATACTAGAAATAAGAATAATCTTCACAAGAATTTAAAGTCACTTAGTCTTGTACAAAAAGGTGTGCATTATTCAGGAACACACATTTTCAATAACTTGCCAGCAGCCATAAAAAGCTTAACAACCAATGAAATTCAGTTTAAGAGAAGCCTAAAGGATTTATTGGTGGCCAACTCCTTCTACTCCATTGATGAATTTCTTAGTAAAACCAACTGATTTGTATATAAGTACAACATAACTTCTGCACAATTTCAGTGCAGTAATGTGTTCACTGAAAATTTGTGTGTGTGTGTGTAAGTATAATCTAACTTCTGCACCATTTCAGTGCAGTAATGTGTTCATTGTAAATAAGTATTACAGTAGTTGTATTACATGTTTATTACCTTATAAATAAATAAAAAACGTTTTTTATTTTAAATTCAGTGCATTAGTATTTGTAAAATGACTCTTAGTGTTCATTAAAAATGACGATCATTCCACTTGGGACCTGTGGAATGGTACATTAGTTTATTTGTTTTAGTTGTAAATATTTGTCATGTATTGTTGTTTTTCTGACATGTTCCACATCCAGGAGGACCTCCTCACTACGGATCAATTGGAATGAAAGTAAATCTAATCTAATCTAATCTAATCTAATGATCTGTACAGTTTTGGTACTCAAATAGTAACTCTGCAACTGATGACATAGCTGTAATACAGTGACTATACCATTTCATAAATGATGTGGAGAAGTTGAAAATTCAGTAACTGTATTTTCAGAGAATCGTTTGGACTTGTCATCCAGCACTTTATTTTGTTGTCATTCTTAATAATACAACTGTTACCCCTTCCATCACAACAAATCACAAATCTACAAATTCAAACACAAATGTAAATAATGGGGGCAAGAAACTAACCACAAAATACTTACTAAGGCACAGTATATTTTCTTTAACAGAATGTGTTTGATTTTTTGCCAAAAAAAATTAAGTATCTTTGAAAATGAAAGTTATACAATGCAATTGGAACAAGACCACAATTAAAGAGAAGATGGTAATTTTAAGCTAATGATAACAGGGGCACAGTACGATACTCACTAAGAACTAAATAAAAGTATTTGTAAGGCCTACGTGACATTGTGAGATGAGATAATGAAAACTAGGTATGACAAGCAACAGAAAAACTGTAAAAGGATGAAGAAAAAAAAAACAGAAAATAGTAACCAACAAAAGAGATAAAAGATTAAAACTGAGTGCTGAACTGACCACAGAACATTTGCCTTTCATGTGCAGATGCTGAGCTACTCCAGACAAGTCACAATCTGCTCTCCCAATTTTGCTTCTGCTATTACCTCTCTCCTACTTAATTTCACAGATGTACTCCTGTATACCTTGTGGTCTAGCACTCCTGGAATAAAGGAAAACACACACTGCTGCAGAATGAAAGGTCTAGATCTCTCAGATTAACAGAGGAAGTCTGGTTTCACACAATCACCACTAGCGGAAAACCCAATTGTCATTAGCGGAATCTACATGAGCTGCTACAGATGAGATCTCTGGACTCCAGAAAACATAAACCATTTTCTACAATATGCGTAGTCTTCAAAATGCTGAATAGGTCACTGAGGGAAAATTCATTGAATCAATGCAAAGTGACGCTATTAATCAAAAGTTCTGCATTTCGACATTTGGCATCGTCAGGTATCCTGGAACTTCAAGTAACCAGTGGGCATAAAAGTTGTGTGTTGTTGTGGTAACTGCTCACTTTTGTTACCACTACAACCTGCAACTATTATGGCCACTGGCTACTTGAAGTTCCACAATATCTCATAATGGCAAACACCAAAATGCATAATATTGAATTAATAAAGTCATTTTGCACTCAGTAAATGACTTTTCCTTCAGGACCTATGCAGAATTTAGCACACTACATATATTTTTCAATATGGTCATATACCTCCTTCGTGACTTTATGTCACAGCTACATTATGCCCTAAAATTCTACAACAGGCTGACCTTAGCAACATTTTGTTCCTCCGATGACCTATGGTAGACTGCTGCTATAGAGATGTACACTAAAGAAGTGGCATACGTGATGCATTTTGCACAGAAGGGGATGGAGAATACTTTGCCGGTGTACCAACACGATCTCTATCTCTATCCCAATCCACAACCTCCAGATGTGGCCTCCACTAGTAATTGGAGTCACTGGGTTAGGCACCACATTGGGACACTGTTTCTGATTCTGACTCTCCTTAGACAATTTGCATGCTCAGAAAACTATCACTGTTCTTTCTTAATGTAATACCTGCCATATCTGCTTCATGCCACTGGAACACTTAAGTGGCCAAGTACTGTCACCACAGCTGAACTAACATTAAAATCAACACTAAGTGTTCTGCGTGCAACCAAAGAACATACTTTAGTCAGAGGCAGAGAATGATGCCACTGGCTCGTATATTACGTGTTACGCAGGACCTTGCCCCTTCATAATGCCCAACAATCCAACTTCTTATGTGCAAGTTCTTTTGAATACTCTGTGTATAATCATATAGGTATCACATCAGGTCCGTCCAACTGATGAGGAACTTTAGTTGATTTTATATCTTATGGACACTTGTTTCAATATCTATCATTTTTACCTCCATGTGAAGACTGAAAGGAGGAATTGTATTACAATCTTCCTCCGTGAAACAATTTCAGAAAAGGAACTGAGTACTTCTGCCTTACCTCTGCTAGCCTCTGTTTCAGTGTCATAATGATCACTGAGAGTCAGGTCAGATGGTTTTGATCTGTTTCCTGATTAACATAAGACCACAATTTTTTGGATCTTCTGCCAGATTGGTAGATAGAATTTTATGTTTGAAATTGTTGAACAATCACACATGGCTCTTTTCACATTAATTTTGGCTTCATTCAATTTTGTTTCTTATTATGAAGCTCACTTTCCTTTGAAGCAGCTTTTTTTGACACAGCTGTCGAACCAATGCTGGTCCTCACTTCCCTCAAAACCTTGCTCAACATGTACCAATTTAATGAGTGTTGTACAATAGCTTATGTTACAGACTATAAAATGCTACAGACTATTATATGCACCTTAATTTTTAAGCTTTTTTTTTCTTTCTTTTTTTTTTTTTTTTTTTTTTTTTTTTTTTTTTTTTTTTTTTTTTTTTTTTTTTTTTTGCAACAAAGGCAGAATAAAAAAAAATTCTTGGTTTATAAAACCAACCTGATCTTTAAAACCCCTGAAAATCATCATCTGAACTTTCTTCTTCCTCTTCATTGTCATTGTTGTCCTCTTCATATATAAGATGGTCTTCACTGGCATTAAGAGTGTTGCTTATGCAACACTTCTTGAAAAATTTCACAATAATGTCTCCTCTCACTGCACACCATGACCGTTTTATCAACTGATATAAAAAGTTTGACTGTAGCTTGTTTTGAAGCTCCCTTTGGTGTGACTTCACGCTGAGTTTCATCCATCATGCATTTGTTCCATTCCTCTCTTACATACACTTCAAATGGTTTATTTATCAAAATATCAGGAGGTTGCAATTGTGAAGTAAGTTCTCCCAAAATAGCAGCAAGCTTTGTTTTTTTCCTGTCTCAATTTCTCTTTCATAAAATTTTACAAATGAGTACTCTCCTGATCAAACACAAGAAGAGAACTCATCTTCAATACAGCACCTTTCCTTCTCTCCCAAACTCTGTTAAATTCATAAGTTCATACCAGCGTTGTCCATCTAACCCTTGTCTTGTATGTGAGCACCAGCTTCTGGCAGTATTTCAGAAGATGTTTGCATTATTTTGCAATTGAAAATGATCACTGGATTAAGTTTAGCACTGTCAGCACAACATGAGAGAACAACAGTGTAGTGCATTTTGCCATGTCCATTTGTTTTTATGGTTACAGTTTTACCACCTTTCATGGCAACAGCTCTGTTACCCAGCACATCAAATGTCAGAGGAGTTTTGTCCGCATTTGCTATTTGGCTTAGTTCCATACTGGTTTTCTTTTGGTGTTGAATAATAAAGCAAAGGAAAGATAATATTTTCTCTTCATATTCTTAAGGCATTTTCTGTGACATACTGGCTTCTGTTCGCATGCTAAGTCCATGGCACTTCATAAACCTGTTGCACCAACCAACCCCACCCTGAAAGTCTGTTAAGTTCCACTGTAGTGCTAGCTTGCAAGTGTGTATTTCAATAATTTTTGTATTAATTTCAGTGCCATCCTTGAATCCATTTCAATATGTCACCTTTTTTGTTTGACCGTTTTACATTCAGTCCTCTATTTGCGAATTTAGTCCTCCCCATTTTTCAGTTCTTCTTTACTAGCCCGCCAACTGCAAATGGTTTTTTCTGTTGATGGATATTGTTGTAACTCGCCAACCATTCAAAGTGCCGCTGCGCAATTACGCATGTCCTCTACATGCGGCGCTGTCTGCCAGTCATGCAGCAGCTGCGCCACCTGTGCCCAGCCAGCCAGCGGCCGCTAGACTTGGACTCAGTGCTCATTTGAATGTTACCGTGTTCACATGTCTTGCTTTGTCAACTTGCTCTGTGACTTAACATGTGTTGTGTCGTCATGAAATGTGTGTGTTCAACTTGACGTTATAACAGATCTGCCACTCAGCTGCTCTGTTTCCATGTTCTTTTGCATATGCTATTACTTTCAATATTTAGCCCACATCACATGAATTACTTTCATTTTTTCCATTACAAAATTAGCTACTAACAAAATTATTATACTGCTACCGATAACACAAATCACTTTCAATTCATGTTCACTGGCACCAAATACTGCAATGATGCATGACAGGCTGGACAGAGTTCTCACTTTTTGATGGCATGGTGGACAGGAGACAGTGTTACCAAGCTTGTGTATCCCTATAACTGATATTCGTTGCATTGGTGCGCTGCTGCTGCCAGTTCAATCATACGCTGCCAGATAGAGATAAATTTCCCGTGGCATTGAAGATATGGCCATTTTTAAAACTGTTGGGAATTTTAAATCAAACACTGGACATTTTTATGTCAATTCTGAGTATAAGACACATCTGAATTTTGGGGGCAATTTTTTGAAGGAAAAAATGCATCTTATAGTCCATAAAATATGGCTGTCTTGAACTTTGACCATTTATGCTCAAAATTTTCAGTCTCAGAGATGATGTTTGATGTTAACAACTTAGGTAATCAGAAATCTATTTATGATAATCGATTCTGTGGACCTGGATGTGGACACGTTTGTATGGGCACACAACAGGAAGGTCTTTAGCACCTGTGCAAAAACAGATTGAGATGAATGTCTGGAAAATACACAAAGCAGGAGATAAAACAGCACGTATAAGACAGGTAACAAAAGTCAGAAAATTAAGTATTGCGTCAGTAGTAAAACATTAACAACACAGGAAGAAAGCGGTATAATGAGCTAAAACAATATAGCAGATGATATGGCTGGCTGACCACAAGAATAAAAAAAGGAGAAGCCAGTCACTCTGCAACACATTACAACCTCCAGCCTGAAAGTTTAGGCCAGAGTCTAGACACATCACAAAACTTTAAAATCTCACACCAACTCGTCTCATCATCAGCTAAAATAGAGAGCAGATCCCCACCAATATTTGCTTATGCCCTTGCATCATGATATACCATGCAATCCTTTAAAATATGGCGGATAGAGATGCACATGCCACAAGCATCTCACAACAGGGTACACTCTCGCCTTACTAAAAAGCTACATGTGAGAGGGCAGTGCCCAATTCTAAGATGTGTAAGTGTCACTTCATCCCACCAGAGCAACTGGTAGGAAGAATGCCACAGCCAGGTTGTTGACTTCACCAACCACAGTTTATTGGCCTACACCGCCAGCCATTCCTCATCCCACAACTGCATGCACTTCCTGTGTAGTGCAGAAATGACAGCCTGCAAGGGAACAGGACACTGCGCCACATCCTTTCTTCTGCAGGCCTCCTTGGCTGCCCAATCAGCCTGTTCACTTCCCCATATCCCTAGATGACCTGGCACCCAGCAGAATGACACCTGCTTACCCTTCTACTGGAGCAAGTACAATTGGTCATATATCAGCCAGACCAACTTCTCAGCTGGGTACAGGTCCTATAACGATTGTAAGGCACTAAGGGAATTGGAGCAAATGAAAAACTGTTTGCCCCGAATACAACACATCTGGTCCAGTGCCTTCACGATCACATGGAACTCCGCTGAGAAAATGGTATACTTGTCAGGAAGGTGAATCTTGGAACATGACAGAGCAGCCAAAGGAATTTCCTTTTTTTGAAGCCATCAGTGTTCACTACTGTGAAACTGTGATGCATATCTAAAACGTTAAAAAACAGAGATTGAAATGTAAAATCAGACATATGATCTTTCTTAAAATTCGTCAAGTCTAAAATAAATCTGGGCATCTGAAGAAGCCAAGATGGAAATCTGCCCCCACCGCGATGTGAAACATGAAGACCAGCAACACCCATCTCTAGAAGGCAATCCTGTACAGGAATCCCACAGGGCCTCATTGCCTGTTGCCAATTACCAATAAGCCTTACCAGTGGAGGCTGAGCAGTGGTATGGTAGGTGGGTGTGTATGGTGTGGACAGTGTTTTATATGCCTGGCCCACCATGAACAGCCATTGCCTGAAGTGAAGTGGCAGTTCACCAGCCTCTGCACACAGGCTTAGTATGGGGCTTGTTTTGAATGCCCCAGTGGCCAACCAAATCCCTTCATGGTGCACCATGTCCAACATCTTTAAATAAGAGGTCTCGCAGGCCCATATGCCGTGCATCCCTAATTGAGCCAAGATCGCACAAGTGCCCTGTAAAACTGGAGCAGAAGTCCTGTCTGCTCCCCATGTACTGTGGCTAACACATTTTAAAATACTTAAAGCCTTAAGTGAGCATTTTTTCAGTTCCTTAAGATGTGGTAACCATGTAAGCTTAGAGTCCAATATGAGGCCCAGAAACCTCACTGTGTCTTTAAAAGTAAGGACAGTGTCCCTCATCCTCAACTCAGGAAAGTTTAAAATGGAACGAGAACGGTTAAAAAGAACACATACAGATGTCTCGGTGGAAAACTCAAAACCACTCTTCTGTGCCCATTCATTCAAATGTCAAAGAATTAGTTGCAACTGACGTGTTGACGTTGTGAGGCTTGAAGAAGATCAAAACATAGAGAAGTCATCCACAAACAAAGAACACCGGACAGGACTTTTCACTATGGACGTAATGTTATTAATAGCTATGACAAAGACAGTCACACTTAAAACACTACCTTTAGAGACACCGCTCCCCTGCTCAAAGCAATCAGACAGGACATCACCGACTCGGTATCTAAAATATTGTGGCAAGAGGAAGGACTGAATAAAAATGCGAAGACAACCATGAAAATCCCATTTGTGAAGCTGCTCCAGGATAAGATGCCTCCAAGTAGTATTGTAGGCCTTCTCGATGTCAAAAAATATACCTAGAAGGTGATGCCGGTGCAGGAATGCCTATTGTATAGCCGCCTCCAGGAGGGCCAGGTTATCAAAGGTGGAGCGATACTTCCTCAACCCACACTGAAAGCAACTAAGGAGGCTCCTTTATTCTAAGATCCAGACAAGGTGGCAGTTGACCATCTGCTCCAAGGTCTTTCCCACACAGCTAGTGAGGGCAACACTATGGTAACTACTTGGGGAAGTATGGTCTTTGCCATGTTTTAAAAGAGGAATTAAAACTGCCCCCTGCCACGAGTTGGGAAAGTGACCAGCATATAAATGGCATTAAAAAGTGTGAGGTGGATATCTTTGCTTCCCCTTGCGAGGTGCTGCAGCACACTGCAATGGATCCTGTTGTGACCAGGGGATGTGTCTTGAGCCACAGACGATGCAGAATCCAGCTCACACATGGAAATGGGCAGTTGTTATCTTCATTAGAGGTGGACCTGAAGTCGAAACTACTACTCTCAGCAACCGCTCTATGGCATTTGAAACCTGGATTCCGTCTGGCTGTTGCAGTAACTGTGGCAAAATACGCCACTATAGTCTGGGCAGTGTCCTGCAGATTGGTTTGGAGTGTGTCGTTCCCCATTACAGCAGCCATGGGGAACCTTTCTCCTCTCCCAGAAATTCTCCTGATGGTCTCCAATACAATCGAACTTTTGGTGGCATGATTAATGGTGCTCAGGAACTGTAGCCATGACCTCTTCTCGCTCTCTTGAATAGTTCAGTGACACTTTAACCTCGCCAACCAAAAGGCTGCAAGATTCTCTCTGTCTGGCCGACACTTGAACCTACGCAGAGCCATATACCTAGTCCTGATTGCAGAACGGCATTTGTCAATCCACCACGGGACAGTTTACCTCTTCTGTTGTCCTGTGGTCTGTGGAACGAATGCTGCAGAGACATTTTGGTAATATGATCCAACCAAGCCTCGACATTGGCACAACTGGGCCAACTGGCTAAAAACTGTCAAGTCTGCTCTACAAAGCACCCATCACAGTGGTTTTCTTTTGGTTTCCACTCTGTCTGTCAGATGAATTCAGACTGGGAAGTGATCACTTCCGTGCAAGTTGTCAACCGCTTTCCATTGAGCAGTGTGAGCAAGAGCTCGAGAGCAAAGTGACAGAATAATGGCAGAAAACGACCCAGTTGCTGTGCAGAAATATATGCTCTGTACCGTATTTAGCAAGTATGCGCATGATGACATGCTCTACGCCTGGAGCAGGTAGTTGCAGAGTCCTAAGGCACATTTTGTGTATTAAAATTGCCACAGGGAATGAAGGGGCAGGGAGCTGTGTTATAAGGCCAGTTAGGGCCTCATCATCGAGCACATCATATGGGGACAAGTAAAGGGAACATACTGTCAACGGATGACGCATGTGTACTGATACAGCAACTGCTTGTAAGGTCTTTGTAAGTGAGAGACGCGAGCAGTGGTAGTTGGTACTGACAACAATACCTACGCCTGCTCCAGCTCTCTCTCCACTCAGGTCATCCTTTTTGTGGAGTACATAGCCTCTTAGCTCAGGCATGTACGATTGATCCATATGAGTCTTCTGGAGATACACACAGTGGTCTATCCTGAGATAAGAGACGGAGTTCATCCACATAGGTCCTGAACCCCTGCAAGTTCCACTGTAGGATGGGAGCCATTTCATCGATGTGGTTTTAATTTACTCCTATTTTTGCACTGCGGAGGTGAAATACTTGTAGAGCGAGGAGGAGTGAAGGGGCTGCCTGGATCCTCCAAGACATCTAACTCCACGATGTCCTCCTCCTCAGTCAGACGTGAAAGAATAATGTCTGATAGTGCTCGGGATAGCTTTTGACCCGAACTTCATGAACCTTTCCCTCCACCGTCCTTTCGAGGATGCGGGAGAAAGAGGGCATTGAGAGGTACTTTACTTGTTGTGTGCCTTCATGACACTCACTACAGAACTGTTGCTGGTCTCTTCTGTGGTGGCTGCTGAAAGACTTATTAGTGGCCAACTCCTTCTACTCCATTGACGAATTTTTTAATAGAAACAAATGATGTATTGTATATATTCATACTATTAGTATTGTTATTTCAGCTTTAAAAAAAAAAAGTTGACATGTTCCACATCCACGAGGATCTCCTCAGCATGGATCTATGGAACGAAAAACTAATCTAATCTAATCCACCTTTCTGTCCCTTGCACTATGTGGGCACTGTTACAATTTATATGTGTGACTAGTTCTGGGATCTTTCCATGAATGTAATTAACTAAAACTATATCAAAATTCCCTTTTTCTAATCTCCCATGACGAATGTTATTCTCTGTTATTCATAATGAGACTGATATTCTTCCCTGATATGTGTGTGACTACTTTCTCACAGTTTGTGTATATAAACTGTCAATGTGTATTCAACTGTATTAGTCTTAGGCTCACACAAAAGATGGTCAGGAAGAACACAGCCAAAATGACACTGCATTAAGTTAACTAAACCTGGCAATATTCATGAAATCTTGCTGATCAATAGTTATATCTAGTCTGCATATTATATTTTATTATTAATTGGAGTTACATTAACAAATACATAAATACTTGGTGAAGTTCTTTCAATGCACTCTGAACATAAGATGATACACAAACTAATACAAGATTATGCTCATCAGCGGAGAAGCAAGCATGTTCTAAACCAGGGGTGTACGGACTTACTAATACTGCAAATCACAAAACCCTCTGTGTGTGTGTGTGTGTGTGTGTGTGTGTGTGTGTGTGTGTGTGGTTCACATCATTTGTTTCACAAAAAAATATTTTATTGCATGGCATAAAAGAACTAAGTTCCACAAGGGCTCATACTCCCATTTTAAGGAGAGGATGAAAGATGAGTAAAAAAAGAATTACAAGAAAGAACACTGAGGCACGGTCCGCCATCTGATTGATTGTGGGCCGCATGCAGCCCACATGCTATGCATTGCTGTTCTAAAAAGTTAACTGAGTACCTAGAACCATTTACTGGCATAAAATTTCTATTTGTTTAAGAATCAGTTGAAGTCAACCAGGCAAGTTATGAGCACTGTTAATAATTTAATTTCCAAACATGAAAGTAAACAGAACAAGATAAAAGGAAAAGGCTAAAATGTGATTAAAACTGAGAGTTCATTTTCTTACAAACATTAGCAAAGTCTAAAATTCAATAAACATCATAGGTAACTATTCCAAAACAGAATGTCACTTACATTTTGAATATCACTAATGGTGATTTCTGTGTCAAATGTGACCTCCAGGTCATGATCTGGGAATATAGGCTTGTTTGTGTCTGGATTGCATCCCAGACCGCATAAGGCACCAGTGTAATGTGTTACTGCCTCATTAGTCCTGGAAACAATGAGACATAAACAATAACTACAGCAGAACAAGAAACTGATCTTAAATAAAACAGGCGTGCACACACACGCACGCATGCACACACAAATAGTCTTGAACTAAACTGGTCTATACAACATGTTTGGCAAACAGAAGTTTAAATATGTGACACATTTGTATCTATTAGTGCCTCAAATCTGAAAATATGAATTTATAATTTAAATATTTTGATTTACACAGAATTTTTTGTTTCTAGGTCACTTTAAGGGTGACGTTGTTGTTGTTGTTGTTGTTGTTGTTACTACTACTAACTACTACTACTACTACTACTACAACCACCACCACCACCACCACCACCACTACTAAAGCTATGATGTAAGGCGTATTTTTCTACTTATCATTTCTTCACCATATGCACAATGTACACGTGGACAAAGAAAAAAAAATTCCTGGATTTTTTCTGCATTCCCCACTTAAAAATACATATTTTTATGGTGAAAATACACTTTTCTGGAACTGTAAAACTTATCAATCCGTTGAATGGTAAAGGTTTTATACACTGCCACAGAGCTCTCCAGCACTTCAGGAAACAAAACCCAGCAAAATAAAATTATGCTTTTTGGAAAAATCTTTGATATGCAGCAACATGTAGGCTGCATATTTTCATATTACGAAAATATAAATGTAGGATCCACCAAACACAGCACATGTCACATTATCTTGCCAGTCAAGACAGTAGATATTCAGAGGACACCTGATGCATTCAGTAAATAGCAACATGACTGTTAAGTAGTGTGAATACACAAATACGAAATGTTCATAATTCAAATTAATACATACATAGCATAGCTACAAGAAAAGCTAAGGTTTCACATGTAAGATTGGTCTTTTTGTGTTTGTTACCCTTTAAGAGAATTCAAACACAAATGAGCTAGTACAATATTAAATGACGACATTAAATGTCAGGTCTTCTGGGCCCAAAATTTTTCTAAGTGGCTGGTCCTCAATGTGTTATGTTATTAACGAGTGTCAAATGTTCTGCGATTTAAGAAATTCATCACATGTTCTCACACAACATAATTCATGTTGCGTAAAAGCTAATTTCTTCTCAAACCGTCATTCACAATATTTTCCTGCAACCTGTTGGAAAGAGATTCGCTTGAGCAGTTGCCATAGAATGCCAGAAGACAGGTGTTACTGTGCACACGCAGCTGTGATAATGCAGGAAGCCTGTGCTTGGTATTTGCTCTTCACGTACACCTTTCATCGCATTTCTGTTTAGAATTTTGTGCATAGCGTGGCATCATGTGACCATGTGAAGCAATGCGGTGACATGGGAGTTAATGTACTTAGGGCAATTGTTTTATCATATCCTATCCCGATAAGGAATGCAAAATTAGAAAGCAGTGCTTGGCACAATATGCATTTCAAAACTAGACTCTACAGTTCAAAGTACCCTAATATTTTGCTACGTGGTGACTTCAACAAAAACAGCAGTGCAAAAAGCTAGTAAGAAGGATTACAAATTTCTTGCAAAAATAAAAAATAAAAACTGTTGTTTGTATACACCAGAACTATGAAAATTAAGCTTTTTATAACTTTATCAAAACGTATAAAGCTTAACAAGGTTACTTGTGACGCCAAGGAACTGCATAACTGGCAGTTTATATTATATTCCAGGAGTAAATATAAAGCCTTGTGGGGAGTTACAATGATAAAATATGGTGTGTTGTCAGTCCATAATTTACAGAAGAATGGTGTTCTGTAGATTTAAAATGCAAACAATACAAATTCTGAAATAACGTCAGGCCTAGAGGCAGTACCAGTCAAGTGTTGAAATATTTCTTGGGATCGAAAAACACTGCGTTTCATGGAAGGCAGATATGTAAAATTATACTAAAGCTTTTCATTGTGGTTTTTGGCCAGCCGGAAGCCAATTTTCTTAGAGTACTATTACTGTATTACCTCATGTTTGGTTCTTTATTGTGACATAATGCCATACGTGCCAGAAGATGAAAATGCGCACTTGAAATTCAGTGAACAGTTGAAACTAGCTATTAGTATGGAATGAAACACTTCCTTTCAAATCATTTGACTGCCTCTATGGAAAAGATTAATAAAAGCCAAATTTCTTTAGAAAACTGACAAAAATTGCTTCACTGTATTTACTCGAATGTAAGCCGCACTTTTTTTTTCCGGTTTTTGTAATCCAAAAAACCCCCCTGTGGCTTAGAATCGAGTGCAAAGTAAGGGGAAGTTCTGAAAAATGTTGGTAGGTGCCACCACAACTAACTTTTGCCGTCGAATATATGTAACGCTACACAGGCTTGCTTTGCAGGCACAAAGATAAATACTAGCGCCAAAACCTTTGCGTCAGTAAATAAATTAAAAAAAAAAAAAAAAAAAAAAAAAAAAAAAAAAAAAAAAAAATGGAAGGCGAGCTTCTTCCTCCGCCCAGAGTTTCGACCACTGCATTTTCATACATTATCCAACGAAGTAAATACAAATTCCGTATTGTTCATCTTCGAATGTAGCAGCATTTCAATGTACTACGAAAATCCGACTGGCAAGACTGTTTGGGGTTTTTGTCAATATGGCCAACTGTACATTCTGAATTTTTTCCTACCTGTGAGAAGAGATGGTTGCTAATAGGAACTTTCATGAATTGTGAATCACATGCAGTTTTCTCTTCACCACAAGAATAATATGAATATAAACATTTTGCCATGTATTCTTTTGTGTTGGCTGCTATCTCATTTAAATCCTGTCTGCCTCATAAACTATGAAACTAGAGTGAGACAACAGCAAACGCGGAAGAACATACATATCATGTCATTATTCTTGTACCTAATAGTCATACAGTCAGAGATGAATCACGGCAATTGACTAGATTTTTTAATGTAAGATGGTTCTAATTTCTGTGCAGAATGTAATGTACTAAAGAGGCGTCTGCAAAGTTTTTCAAATGGAGAAAAATTTTCTCTAAACTCTCGTTCAGAACATCTTGTACCATACACAGTCTATTATTTGGTTCTTGTTGACCATTATCAAAGAAAGCAGCAGTGTAAGTAACAAGCAGTCTCTTGCCATTGTTTCGCTAATGAGATGATTCCTCTTTTTTTTTAATTTTTTTTAAATTGAATGCAGCGGTAGCGCACACAAAACCAAGCCATGCCGCGAGCGGCGACAGGCCGTAAACACTCATTATCAGAATGTGACAAACAAGGCATGACACAGTACAGTAATGCATTTTCAGCTTAGAGTGACATAAACACCTATAGCAAAGAGAACAGCGCTTATGTGATCAAAGAAAAATAAGCAATCAATTCAAACCAGACGAAGCACGAGAAAAAGGAAGGGTACCCGTATAAATACCGCCGGAGCGCCTGATGCATAGCAATGGCTACCTGGTAAAGCTTAACTGCAAAGCTTACGACTCGAACCAAACTACTGTAGCTGTATCGTCATTCATTCGACCTAAATTGTGTCTCATATTAAAATGAACCAACTTTGTTTCGATTTGGAGGTGCGGCCTAAAACTTTTCTCTCCCATTGAATTTCGAGTCTCAAATTTCAGGTGCGGCTTAGATTCGGGAAATTTTTTTTTTCCTTCATTTCGAGTCTCATTTTTCAGGTGTGGCTTAGATTCGAGTGCGGCTTAGATTCGAGTAGATACGGTAATGCTTGATTGCCAGCAAAAAATAAAGTCAGAAAACTGAAACTAAGTGTTGTTTTGTTGTAAATGATGCATTTTCTTTGCAAGCTAAGTTTTACATTGCTGTTTTTCTCTCATGTATGTTTTATTGTTGCATTGCTATTCTGCAGTACTGAGATAAAGTAAATTTTTTTGTTAGTGTGTCAGTTCTTACCAGTGAAAATTACAAAAATTTAACTCCGATCTAAAACATTCGTGGAATTCTAAAAAATTCTGGGTCACAAATTAAAGATACAGGACAAAGCAGTCCCTGGAGCAGGTTTGGTGGAGTTTACAATGTTATGAGAAGGAAAGTTGCCATTCACCACATAGTGGAGATGCTGAGAAACAAATAGGCACAACAAAAGATTTTCACACTTAAAGCTTTCAGCCAATGGCCTTCGTCAACAATAGACGGACGCACGCGCACGCACGCACATGCACATGAACGCAAGCACGCGCACACGTGCGCGCGCGCACCCACACACACACACACACACACCTGGAGTGGGTAGGGAGAGGGATAGTATGGTGGGGATGTAGCGGAAAAGGAGACACATAGAGAGAAAGCTTTTTCTCTCTAGGTCTCTCCTTTTCCACTACTTCCCCCACCTCTCTCTGCACACCTCCCAACCTGCAGCACTTTACTGTCCACCATCCCCACCATACTATCCTTCCCCCTCCCTACCCCAGCCGCCTCCTTCACCCCACCCAGTTGCCACTCCCATCATGCACTGGTGCTGCTGCTTGTAGTGTGGTTTCAGTTGCCTGAAATTGCAGTTGCTTGTGTGAGTTGCGTTTGCATGCGCGTGCGCGCGTGTGTGTGTGTGTGTGTGTGTGTGTGTGTGTGTGTGTGTTGTTGACAAAGGCCATTGTCCGAAAGCTTTAAGTCGGAAAATCTTTTTGTTGTGCCTATCTGCGTCTCACTATATGGTGAGTAGCAACTTTCCTTCTCATAATATTGTTACATTCCACCCTGGATTTTCCATTGTTTGATTTTTGGTTGAGTTTATTTTGTCAACAGCAAGGAGGAAAATTTGTCTAATTTAAGTGTTAGTCCATTTCTCTTATTCCACACATTTTTAATTTTTACTGCCTCTGCATCAACTAGTATAAGAATGGTTACGTCTGGATAGAACTAAAGTCTTGGAGAATTTATATGGTGTTACACTGGTCCAGCATGCGGTAAGCTGTGTGTAAATACTTTTTTTAGTGATTGCAAAGTATATTTGACAGAATGTGCAGTGGATAATGTTTATTCCACCCATGACTAACTGAAGATGCATGTCTGCTGTGGAATCCAGGTGGTGTGCACCCTGGTTCCTAGTTTGAATGCTGTATCAACACCATGTCTTTTTACAGGACCACTTCAATTCAAGAAGACAAAAATTATAAATTCATTTGTCAAAATATACAGTAACTGCAGCAGTATTACCTGAGTTCTATTTCAGGGGCAAAAATAAGGCACAAGAGTGCTGGAAGCCCATGAATATTTGGCATCAATGTGGTATGCCTTAGGTTCATACGATCACCAGCTGGGTTTAAGGAAACTGTAGCTGCTACAAGCATCCTGTAAAAGAAATATGGTCAGGAAATGTATTATTAAGTCAAGTCACTTCGCTTTCTATTCTATAAGTGGGCCACAGCAGTAAACTGATGCAAAACTGTAGTTATAGTAAGAGAAAACCCTGTTGCTACACTCACAGATCCTTTATTTTGTCTAGCATGAGCAGGCATTCCCTGCATGGGGAGCAACTGCTTAGACTAAGAAGGACTTAGTATTTTTTATTTAACTGTTTCTGTGTTCAAGTGAACAAAAGTGTCACCAGAATATACACTGTTAAAGATGCAAATTGAGATAATACAGAAAACTTACATTGACAAACTTTCACTGATGTTAAGTACAATATGCTGTTTCCAGTATGGTGACTTGCACCTAAAGTTGGCTGATAGCATTAAAGATTATATTTAAAGTTGGCTGGCAGCTCTAAAGTTCGAACTGGCTATACTACAGTACAGAAGTAAATGATGACATTGACAATGCCAAAGATTAAACTGACTGAACAACAGTACGTGTAATATCTAAGGTATAGTGTATCCAAAGACAGAAAATGAAATTTGCATTTTAATTGTCTCTTTTATTGGTTTGTGCACAGACATCTCATACTTGTACATATCTGCTTATCTTCAAAAAGATATCAGTACATTTGTAAAAATTAAAATATCTTTTAAAATACAATAAAAAAAATGCATATTTAAAAATGTCTTTATAAATACACATTCAGAATTAGCATTCTTAAAAATATTTCTGTTAGTATATTGTGCAAGTATTATATTTCGGTTCCTTATCAACAGTACGTCATGAATACATGGAAGAATCTATGTAGATTAAATTTGTTTTGTTCATTTAATAGATCTTGTGGGTTTTTCTCCTTTTTTACAATAATTTCCAAATCTTTCAAAAAATTTAGCAGAGGATCTTTAACTGTGTGTGAATAATTTTCATACTATCTTGTCCTTGTATGTTTAGTTGTCCACAAATGTTCATCCAGTGCTGTAGGATTTGAATTTAAATTGAAATGTTCTATATAAAATATTTTAAACGTATTAAAAGTAACTAACTAACTAACTAACTTCCAGTTTAACCAATGTACATGCTCTGACAATTTAAGTATTTCATTTTATATACTATTGAACTATTGTATGTGTCCTTTGTGTACGTTCTCTTTGTGTATTAGCATGCCTTTAAGGCAGATGCTAGTTTGAAATGCTACTTTAACTTTCTGTCTTGGGAAACATCCCACAATCCAGTCTGTTATAGGACTTCTGTATGTGAGTGAAATATACCTTTTATTTTCTACTGCCTCGCCTGTATTGTTTTTTTTCTTTCATTTAATATTTTTCTGTATGGTGTGGTACGCTTTCATTATATCACTTTCTTGGTAATTGTTCCCTAAAGCTATCTTTTTGACTATCTGTAATTCTGTAGCTCTGTCTTCATCTTTGGTAACTGTAACATTCTGTGTGAAGTTGAATAGAAATATTCATTTTTGTACTGGATTGCACAATTTGAATTACTCCCAATAATTATATCTGAATATGTAGGCACCCCGAAAACTTTAAAAATATGTTTCCCATTCAATCTACTAATTGGCAAATTGAGAAAATTGATGCTATTTTCTCTTTCATGTTCAACTGCGAACTTAATTTTTGGGTGATGTGGTTGAGTTTGTCTATTACATAATTTAAATCTTGCTTGGTTCCTTTAAATAGAAATATACTGTCATCAACATACCAGTGATAATAAACTATTTTCTGTTTTATTTTGGGGAATTTATCAGAAACCAAATTTCCAAGTCATTACGAAAAATTTCAGACAATATGCTGGAAATCCCATACCACCATACTGGAAATAGAATATGTACTTTACATCAATGTAAGTTTATGTCAATGTAAATTTCTGTATTATCTCATTTGAGGATCAAAACCACCAATAAAAAATAATAAATCTGACTTGTGGCTGTTTTCAAAAACTACTTTATTTTCTCACTTTGATACCCTCTCTGAAATACTGTGGCTGTACTCAGATAACATACACAATAAGAAACAACACAATAACAAAATGCTCTTAAACATTAAAGCAGGAATTATTGCCTGCTTCATGGAACTGGCAATATGTATCCAACTTATCAACAATAATATTTCTGGACTGGCGAAATATATAAGAAAGGCTACAGGCCACATGTCAATAAATACTGATCAGTTAATTATTGACGTTCTCTATTTCTTCCCCCAGAACAATATACTGCCTTAATAGAAATAATATATTTAGTAAATCACAATTTACTCTGCTAATGTGCTGCCCCACTGATATATTCACTCACAAAATATTATGAATATTAAACAATAAAATAACTCCGGTTCATATTTCTGTGAATTGTTCAAGGCATTATACTGTAAAAAAGTTGACCATCTGCTTGAAAAAATCAAGGTTTCATTGCATTACAGCATTAGCAAACAATTGGCTATAATCACATTTAATAAAATGAGTGCAAGAATTCATGATAAATAATTCAAGTAATGTATATGAAGTATATGATGAAACTTCCTCAAATGGAGCTCCAAAAGATGTGACATTACTGTTTTTCATACTAACAAAATTAATGCCCCCCCCCCACACACACACACACATTCAAACAAATGGGCAAAACATTTTCATAGTAATTCATCTTATGTCTATCGCTGAGCAGATGCTTTTTGTCATTTTACAGAATTTTGAATTTCCTCTGGTAGATATTTAACTTGAAGACTAATGATGCGTGAGATGACTGTTTCTATATAGATGGATGCAGAGCCATTCAGATGGTACAACAGAAGCTGACAAACCAATCAACAAATTGCCTTTATATAATGAAAGAGTCAAACTGAACTGTATACTTAATTCCTGAGCTCACAAGTAGGAAACTGAAGGTCATAATGTAGCAGCTCATCAATGACCTCAGTAGAAGATGGGGAGATGAGGAAATAAACCACTGTAAAATTAATGAAGGAATCGAAACACCCACTTTAAGTAATTTAGGGAAAAATAAATGAGGATGAACACACGATGATGATGATGATGATGATGATGATTGGAGCTTATAAGCACTCAACAGCGAGGTCATAAAAGCATCCATACATTTATTAAAATAAACAAATGTGGCTAAAACCTCAAAAATTGCTCATCAGAAATGCACTCGAACTGAGCACACAATCACTCTATCTTACATGTTCTAAAACAATGGAGACAGAATAAAAGTAGCTATACATAAGATTAAAATAAAAGTAGAAACAACAAAGGAGCTAAAAGAAAGGCACAGGCAAATGTGACTGGCTGATCAATTACAAAAATATGGGTGAGCCAATCACCCCGTTAACATATTTAAACCATTGCCCTAAAATCTTGGGAAAAATGTTGGCCAATTCACAAAACCTAAAAACATGAACCTCATTCATTTGAACATTACTTAAAATAGAGGGCAGATCTGGCAGCAAGTCTGCCACCACCCACAGGTTGGAAAATAAAACACAGTCCAATAAAATAAGGCACACAGTTATCTGACGCCACAAGCACCACACATAGGAAAGTCCTCTCATCCGAGCAGGAGGCCATGCGTCATACTGCTGTGGCCTATGCAAAGACAAGTAAGGAGGACCTTTTCCCATCAACATGGCTGGAAGGAGGTATACCCTGGCCACATTGTGGGCTTTACTACATGGAGCTTATTGTCTGTCACTTCCAGGCACTCATCCTCCCACCTACTCAAGTCTCTGGAGCTCAACAGCAAGGTTACAGCATGCAGGGCAATGGCGCACTGAAATATATGAGGTTAACAACATGCCTCCTTGGCTGCTAGATGCACCCTTCCAATCGCCACAAGCCCCATGTGCCCTGGTATAGCAGAAAACACCACCTTCCCCAGTCGTCATAGCTGGAGGGGGGCATCCTGGATATTCTGTACTACGTTGTCTGCTGGGTACAAATGTTTCAGAGAGTGAAGGGCACTCACAGAATTGGAAGACACATGAAATTTAGCACTGGAAGAATGTCTCATCTGCTCCAGGACCCTCAAGATCACATATACTTCTGCATCAAAGATGGTAAATTCTTGAGCCAGTTGGATCTTGAGAACACGATCCAGGAAAGCAACAGAGCAACAAACTGAGGCCCCCTGTTTAGACCCATCCGTGAGGACAGCTACATAGTTGCGGTGCTCACATAAAATGTTAGAAAATATCGCACTAAAAACAGAAGCAGGAGTGTAATCTTTCCTGTATGGCACCAAGTCCAAAATTATCCTGGGCCTCTGCAGAAACCACGGCGGCAGACTGTTAAAACCCTGGAGTTGTGCTTTTACTTACTCCACACAAAGTGACTCCAGCACCCACAGCACACGGATCCCAAATGGCATTGTGGTTCATGGACGGATGGAGAAAAGGCATTCCAGAGGCGGATGGGTAAGAGCATGGTATGTGGGTGAAGTTGGAGCTATGAGGAACTTCTGTGCCTGACACACCATGAGGAGCTTCTGCCGGATGGTGAGTGGCAGTTCACCAGCCTCAGCTCAGAGTCTGGGTATAGGTCTGGTCCTACAACCACCCATGGCGTGCCGAATCCCCTTATGGTAGACAGCATCCATGATCTTCAAATAAGAAGGCCTCTCTGATCCATACACTGTGCCCCCATAGTCCAGCTGGGAATGCATGAAAGCTTCATAAAACTGAAGCAGAGACAGGCTGGACAGTGAAGGGGGAGGCGTGTTTATAGCGATAAGAAGTGCAATAGTATCGAAGGAAATTGACGGAGATCCGAAATGTGAAATGATTTGGGTGAAGGTCACGGTTAAAGCAGGCTCAGACATGGTAATTGGATGTCTCTATAGGCCCCCGGGCTCAGCAGCTGTTGTGGCTGAGCACCTGAAGGATAATTTGAAAAATATTTCGAGTAGATTTCCCCACCATGTTATAGTTCTGGGTGGAGATTTTAATTTGCCGGATATAGACTGGGAGACTCAAATGTTCATAACGGATGGCAGGGACAAAGAATCCAGTGAAATTTTTTTAAGTGCTTTATCTGAAAACTACCTTGAGCAGTTAAACAGAGAACCGACTCATGGCGATAACATATTAGACCTTCTGGTGACAAACAGACCCAAACTATTTGAAACAGTTAACGCAGAACAGGGAATCAGCGATCATAAAGCGGTTACGGCATCAATGATTTCAGCCGTAAACAGAAATATTAAAAAAGGTAGGAAGATTTTTCTGTTTAGCAAAAGTGACAAAAAGCAGCTCAACACAAAAGTTTTGTCTCAAGTACAGATAGTGTTGAGGATCAGTGGACAAAGTTCAAAACCTTTGTACAATATGCGTTACATGAGTATGTGCCAAGCAAGATCGTAAGAGATGGAAAAGAGCCACCGTGGTACAACAACCGAGTTAGAAAACTGCTGCGGAAGCAAAGGGAACTTCACAGCAACCATAAGCATAGCCAAAGCCTTGCAGACAAACAAAAATTACGCGAAGCAAAATGTAGTGTGAGGAGGGCTATGCGAGAGGTGTTCAATGAATTTGAAAGTAAAGTTCTATGTACTGACTTGGCAGAAAATCCTAAGAAATTTTGGTCTTATGTCAAAGCAGTAGGTGGATCAAAACAAAATATCCAGACACTCTGTGACCAAAATGGTACTGAAACAGAGGATGACAGACTAAAGGTCGAAATACTAAATGCCTTTTTCCAAAGCTGTTTCACAGAGGAAGACTGCACTGTAGTTCCTTCTCTACATTGTCGCACAGATGACAAAATGGTAGATATCGAAATAGACGACAGAGGGATAGAGAAACAATTAAAATCGCTCAAAAGAGGTAAGGCCACTGGACCTGATGGGATACCAGTTCGATTTTACACAGAGTACGCGAAGGAACTTGCCCGCCTTGTTGCAGCGGTGTACCGTAGGTCTCTAGAATAGCGTAGCATTCCAAAGGATTGGAAAAGGGCACAGGTCATCCCCGTTTTCAAGAAGGGACGTCGAACAGATGTGCAGAACTATAGACCTATATCTCTAACGTCAATCAGTTGTAGAATTTTTGAACATGTATTATGTTCGAGTATAATGACTTTTCTGGAGACCAGAAATCTACTCTGTAGGAATCAGCATGGGGTTTGAAAAAGACGGTCGTGTGAAACCCAGCTCGCACTATTCGTCCACGAGACTCAGAGGGCCACATACACGTGTTCACAGGTAGATGCCGTGTTTCTTGACTTCCTCAAGGCGTTCGATACAGTTCCCCACAGTCGTTTAATGAACAAAGTAAGAGCATATGGACTATCAGACCAATTGTGTGATCGGATTGAAGAGTTCCTAGATAACAGAACGCAGCATGTCATTCTCAATGGAGAGAAGTCTTCCGAAGTAAGAGTGATTTCAGGTGTGCCGCAGGGGAGTGTCATAGGACCGTTGCTATTCACAATAAACATAAATGACCTTTTGGATGACATCGGAAGTTCACCGAGGCTTTTTGCAGATGATGCTGTGGTGTATCGAGAGGTTGTAACAATGGAAAATTGTACTGAAATGCAGGAGGATCTGCAGCGAATTGCCGCACGGTGCAGGGAATGGCAATTGAATCTCAATGTAGACAAGTATAATATGCTGCGAATACATAGAAAGATAGATTCCTTATCATTTAGCTACAAAATAGCAGGTCAGAAACTGCAAGCAGTTAATTCCATAAATTATCTGGGAGTACGCATTAGGAGTGATTTAAAATGGAATGATCATATAAAGTTGTTCGTCAGTAATGAAGATGCCAGACTGAGATTCATTGGAAGAATCCTAAGGAAATGCAATCCGAAAACAAAGGAAGTAGGTTACAGTACACTTGTTCGCCCACTGCTTGAATACTGCTCAGCAGTGTGGGATCTGTACCAGATAGGGTTGATAGAAGATATAGAGAAGATCCAACGGAGAGCAGCGCACTTCGTTACAGGATCATTTAGTAATCGCGAAAGCGTTACGGAGATGATAGATAAACTCCAGTGGAAGACTCTGCAGGAGAGACGCTCATTAGCTCGGTACGGGCTTTTGTTAAAGTTTCGAGAGCGTACCTTCACCGAAGAGTCAAGCAGTATATTGCTCCCTCCTACGTATATCTCGCGAAGAGACCATCAGGATAAAATCAGAGAGATTAGAGCCCACACAGAAGCATACCGACACTCCTTTCCACGAACAATACGAGACTGGAATAGACGGGAGAACCGATAGAGGTACTCAGGGTACCCTCCGCCACACACTGTCAGGTGGCTTGCGGAGTATGGATGCAGATGTAGATGTAGATGTAGATGTAGATGTGCCCTGTATGCTCCCCAAGTCCTGTGGCTAAGGCACTTTGTGATGTTCAGTGCCTTGAGGGTTCTGGTTTTCAGGTCTCTCAGGTGTGGCAACTACGACAATCTGGAGTAAAAAACGAGGCCAAGAAACCTCATCAAGTCTCTTAAGTAAATTAAAAATATGACGAGAATGACTAAAATGAACACACACACTTATCTGGAGAATACTGAAGTCCTGTCTTTGCAGCTCACTCCTCTAACCTCTGCAATGTAAGTTGCAATTGATGGTTCACTTTTTCAAAACTGGAGGAGGAACAGAATACAGCAAAATCATCCACAAATAAGGAGCACTGTACAGGTCTCTTTCTCATAGATGTGATACTGTTTATGACTATGGCAAAGAGGGTATCACTTTAAATACTGCCCTGAGCGACACCATTCTCTGGCTAAAAACCATCTGACAGTGTGCCACCAACTCAACTCCTAAAAAACTGCTGAGACAGGAAATACTTTATGAAGCCACAAAAACCCCTTGAAGTGATTGTGCAAGAATACAGTGCTCCAAGTAGTATAGTATGCCTTACTGATATTGAAGAATACACCAACACATTGATGTTTACGTAGGAAAGCCTGCTGAATAGCCACCCCTAGCAGAGTCAGGTTATCGACAGTGGACCGAAATCTCTGGAATCCACACTGAGGGTCGCTAAGGAATTACCTGGTCTCTAACAACCAGACCAGACAAGGGTTAACAATTCACTCCAGGGTATTTTCTACACAGTTTGTTACGGCAATACCCCAATAACTACTGGGACATGCGTGGTCCATTCCTGGTTTGAGGAGAGGTACCAAAACTGCCTCTCTCCATGAGTTGGGGAATTGACATTACTGTCATATAAAATTAAAAACGTTCAAGGAGGATTTCCTTTGATGCTGGTGCCAAATGTCAAAGCATGAAGAACCAGATTTGATCATGACCAGATGCAGTATCACGAGTCTCAGACAGTGCCAATTCGAGCTCCCACATGGAGAAAGGGCAGTTGTAAGACTCAATTGTGGGATCTGAAGTCTAACTTGCCCCTCTCTACAGGTGCACAGTAACAGCAAAATGCCAGATCTTGGCTGGCAGGGGCTACAGTCTTCGCAAAATGCTCTATCACCGTTTGAACAATATCTCCAAGTGTTGTTTGAAGACACCCAATTCGCACTGCTGCTATCAGTAAACGACTTTGTCCACTGAAATTCCTCCGGATGGCTTCCCATACTTTTGTAAGGCAAGTGGAACAAATGATAGAACCCAGAAACGCCAGCCATGTCCTTTTCTTGCTCTCCTTAAATACGCGTCGAGCCGACACAAGCTCCATGACCTCCGAAGAAGATTCAAGAAAGACATCAGATAGGATGACGTCAATATCATCAGACTGCATACTTCCATCAGTGAGCAATTCTTTGCCTTCGACTTCAGACTTCGATTTTTTTGGTCTGAAGTGGATTTGGAGCCACAACCTCTGAAGTGGTGGTGGTGGTGGTGGTGGTAGCAGCAGTGCTGAGCATTGGGCAAGACTTGACCTTCGGAGGGGCAGGTAGTTACAGGATGTCAGGAAGCATGTCCTTTTCTGAAATTTTGGGGGGAGGGAGCAGGCTTCAAGGAAACTGCAGCAGCACAAGTGCACAGACAAGCACAGGTGCTAGTGCTGACAATAGCAACCTCAGTTTGTGTAGTGGCATCAGTTTTCTGGACTTGCTGTTTGAGAACAGAAAATAATGAGGCAGTGAACATGGGCACCTGCATGGACTTGTATAACTTCTTGGCTTCACCATACGGGATGTACTTCGTCATTTTTATATCATGGATCTTCCATTCTTCAAGGAAAACTCTGCAGGCCCTACTCCGGACAGGGTGATCCCCAGAGCAGTTGACACACTTTGGAGAAAAGAAATGACCAACACCATCTTGAGCAGCTTTACCACATTTGCCACAAGTCGCTTCTCCTTTACAACCAAGAGTAATTTGCCCAAAGTTCTGACATTTAAAACACCACACTGGGTTTGGGAAATAAGGTCATACACTTAGGCATAGGAAACCCGCTTTGACATGCATTGGTAGTTTTGTGCTGTTAAAAGAGTGTCTGATTTGACAAGATTGTTATCCAACCATTACATAACATTTTGCACGTCGACAATGCCTTCCTGGGATCACTCAGCTAGTTCTTCTCAGGGAAAGTCAACTAGATCCCTGCAACTCACAACACTTTCGTAGTTCAAGGTGTTGTGCTATTCAGTTTGCACACTCCCTGAGGCTTTGTGCTTTACTTGTTGGGAGCTGGATGTTTCAACCAACACAGTGCCACTGTGCAAGTGCTTAACAGATGTTAAATGTGCCCACAATGCCTTCTAAGCCTTTCTGTATGTAAAATGGAGAAACTTTCTCGAAACTACTATAAGAAACACATTCTGTGGAACAGCATGCATTATGTTACTACTGACTGAATCAGGAGGACTGGCTATACAAGCCACTTTTTAGTTTGGGTGCTGGTACCTTACAGCACCCCACCCTTTCCACTGGGAGGAGGAAAAGAAAATTTTGGAGGATCCATTTCAGTCCAACTAGCAGCCAGGGAAATAAGGGTCAACTCAGTCAGAGCCCATGTGCCTGAATAAGTCTGTGGTGCAGCAGGTACCCTAGAGGTTGCCCACTAACGACTCTTCCACCTCAATAGATATGCATCTCATCAGTGCACAGCACATCTCAAGCCTGAGGGGTTTATTACAGAGGTTTTTACCATCCTTATGATCTGGGCAGTCAGGCTAAGATCCGCGTTCCCTGAGATACAACGTTCCATTACCGCGCCGCATAATGGTTGCCAAAGCATGCCCAGAGCTTATGGTGACAGGGGACTGGTGGTGCTTACATTCCAGCTCAGGAACCCCAAGGTCGCCAATCCCGTACCCAGGAAACAAATGCTGAGCTCTTGATAGGGCGAGTATACAGTCTTGCTTATTAGGCCAGCACAGCATTGATTGATAAAGCATTGAAGATTGTCTGTATTAGACTTCAATCAATATGATTCACAGGGTACTACCAGAAGAATAGTAAGAGCAGCCACTGAAATTTGGAATGTAAAAGACTGTATTTGGTAACACCACCACCCAACAAGGATGAAACAATTAAGGTTTTTCAAAGACAATGACTGCCATTCTGAAAATAATCAACACATAATAACTAAAACTACTGTCATACAATGAGCATCAGAGGAATTTTACAAAACTCATCAGAGGTGACATAATCTGCAATGCACATAACAGACTCAGAATTAGTAGTTGTAAAATGATCTGTAAAAAAGAGGATTTCCAGTGTGTAGCTACAAAAAATTAATAGTAGAAATCTACTTTACTGATGTTATCATTAAAAGTCACTTTGGATGTTTGGGAGCAAAGCAGTAGGGCAGTATAGACTGGCAATTATATAACAGTACAGACTGTAAGTTACACAAACAAAATAAAGAAAGGGCCAATTTAATCCAGGGAAAAAATGTACCTTTCACTTTTAACATCCTCTCACTTTCTCAATTGGGTGCAAAATGTACTGATTTTACAAAAAGCAAAAGAAAAAGTAGGAAAATATATTTAAAATAACAACTTTTTCAGAATGCCATCATGAACAAAAAATATGCCTTTATAATTTTTTATACACATATTTCAGTGCTGTTGGATTGTTTCTCTTGCAATTATAATTTACCTAGTGCACATTCCATTTGTCACATAGCTATCTGCCTTCCACAGGTATAATTGTACTTTTTCTACTGTTTACTGTGTAAAAAGGCAGATTCAATTCATGTTGTTGTTGTTGTTGTTGTTGTTGATGTGAATTTCCACATTAGTCTATCCTGTCAAGTCCCTTCATTTCTACATAGCTCCTGCAACTGAGAGCACATTCAATCTACTTACAGCACTCAAGCCTTGTTGGTCACATTCAACAATTTTTGCCCCCCCCCCCCCCCCCCATACTCTCCACTCTCCCTCAACACTTCTCTCCACTACCAGACTGAAGTTTCCTGTTTCCTTGCCATCTGATGATGTGTCCCATTAAAGAATCCCTTCTTTTAGTTCAGATGTGCCATGAATTTCTTTTTTCCCCAATTTGATTTGGTATCTCCTCATTAATTATCCAATCTACCAATTTTATCACCAGCATCTTTAGTGGCACCACATTTCAGTACATAAAGTTGTTAACTTTATGAAGAGACAGTTGGGCTGAGAATTACTTAGTGAACATTTGGGAGACAACCTTCCCAGTAAAGCCAACAGAAAGTATCTGAGTAGATCAAAGCACACTTGGCTAGAGGCAAAGACAGGTTTTTCTTTCAAGGAGGAGAAAGGATTTCTTCGAGGAGCAGAGAGGAAGAGGTTGGTAGACCATGAAAAAAGGAAGGGGGTGTGGTGGGCCAGGCAAGTCACTTGCACTCCCAGGCAAAGGGGGAAATATCTTGCACAAGGGGGAGGAGAGCCAAATATGAAGAAAATTCATGAGAGAGAGAGAGAGAGAGAGAGAGAGAGAGAGAGAGAGAGAGAGAGAGAAGAAAATCTAAGATAGTAAATTAGTAAGCATTGTGACAGCAACAGTTCAGAGACGAGAGAAAAGGTATGGGAGTAAAGATGAATCAAAAAGAAGAAAGAGATGAAGTAGGACGCAAAAGAGGAGGAAATTGGAAAGAATAGCATAAAAATTGTATAAAAAATAAGAAAAGCACCCATTACACAAGAAGTGAGACCCAATTAAATATCACAGGATATCTCTACTTGAGGTCATATATAGGATTTTGTCTAGGATTATATACACAAAACTTCAGGAACAACTCAACTGAGAATATCATGGACGATTTTGACCACGAAGAAGCTTCTCTGATCCGTGTATCAATCTTAAGTGGATCCTGAAAAATAATAGAGTTCAAAACAAGTAGTTCATTCACCACTTTTGTTCACATTAAAAAAAAAAAAAAAAAAAAAAAAAAAAAAATAACCACCTTTATGGACTTTGGTCTACACCAAAAACTCAAACTTTATGGAATAAACCATAAGAATACTAAATCAAAAGTTCAATTTAGAGATGAACTGTCTGTGTTCTGGTGTAGCCACAAACATCGGAATGAAGAAGAAGAAGAATGCAAGACCACAGAAGGCGGTGAGATGACGTCAGCCAATAGCACGCAGACCAGGACATCGCCATGATAGGGGCAGCATCTAGCCAAAGTGAATATAAGTGCTGCTCCTGCCAGCCTCAGCCGGACATTAGTGGACAGTATTCGCAACGACTTTACTGTATGGTAAAATAGTCCCCCATTGGTTTCTCTGGGTGGCCACTACTCAGGAAAACGTCATTATCAGGAGAACGAAAACTGGCATTCTATGGATCGGAGCATGGAATGTCGTATCCCTTAATTGGGCAGGTAGGTTAGAAAAATTAAAAATGGAAATGGATAGGTTAAAGTTAGATATAGTGGGAATTAGTGAAGTTTGGTGTCTGGAGGAACAAGACTTCTGGTCGGATGAATAAAGGGTTATAAATACAAAATCAAATAGGGGTAATGCAGGAGTAGGTTTAACAGTGAATAAAAAAATAGGAGTGTGGGTAAGCTACTACGAACAGCATAGTGAACACAGTATTGTAGCCGAGATAGACACAAAGCCCACGCTTACTGCAGTAGTACAAATTTATATGCCAACTAGCTCTGCAGATGAAGAAATGATTGAAGAAATGTAGAATGAAATAAAAGAAATTATTCAGATAGTGAAGAGAGATGAAAATTTATTAGTCATGGGGGACTGGAATTCGATACTAGCAAAAGAAATAGAAGGAAAAATAATAGGTGAATATGGAATGGGGGTAAGGAATGAAAGAAGAAGTCGCTTGGTATAATTTTGCACAGAGCATAACTTAATCAAAGCTAACACATGGTTTAAGAATCATGAAAGAAGGTTTTACACGTGGAAGAGGTCTGGAGACACTGGAAGGTTTCAGATAGATTATATAATGGTAAGACAGAGATTTAGGAACCAGGTTTTAAATTTTAAGACATTTCCAGGAGCAGATGTGGACTCTGACCACATCTATTGGTTATGAATTGTAGATTAAAACTAAATAAACTGCAAAAGGTGGGAATTTAAGGAGATTGGACCTGGATAAACTGAAAGAACCACAAGTTGTAGAGAGTTTCAGAGCGAGCATTAGGGAATGACTGAGAAGAATGGGGGAAAGAAAAACAGTAGAAGAAGAATGGGTAGCTTTGAGAGATGAAATAGTGAAGGCAGCAGATGATCAAGTAGGTAAAAAGATGAGGGCTAGTAGAAATCCTTGGGTAACAGAAGACATACTGAATTTAACTGATGAAAGGAGAAAATATAAAAATGCAGTAAATGAAGTAGGCAAACAGGAATACAAATGTCTCAAAAATGAGAGCGACAGGAAGTGCAAAATGGCTAAGCCGGGACGGACAAATGTAAAGATGTAAAGGCATATATCGCTAAGAGTAGGATAGATACTGCCTACAGGAAAATTGAAGAGACCTTTGGAGAAAAGAGAACCACTTGCATGAATATCAAGAGCTCATATGGAAAACCAGTTCTAAGCACAGAAGGGAAAGCAAAAAGGTGGACGTAGGATATAGAGGGTCTCTACAAGGCCGATGGACTTGAGAGCAAAATTATGGAAATGGAAGAGGACGTAGATAAAAATGAAATGGGAGACATGATACTGCATGAAGAATTTGACAGAGTACTGAAAGACCTAAGTCAAAACAAGGCCCCTGGAATAGACAACATTCCATTAGAATTACTGATTGCCTCGGGAATGACAGCCCCGACAATACACTACCATCTGGTGAGCAAGATGAACGAGACAGGCAAAATACCCACAAACTTCAATAAGAATATAACAACACCAATCCCAAAGAAAGCAGGTGTTGACAGGTGTGAAAACTACCAAACTATCAGTTTAAATGATTAATGGAAAATCTCATATAAAGATGTGAAACAAATACAAACAAAGAGATACAGGGGCTGGCCAGTACTTACCTCAGCTCAGTACAGCCGATAGATACACACAAAACAGAACCAAAAATTTTACGTTCCTAGCTTTCGGAACAAATGTTCCTTCATCAGGGAGGAGAGAGGGGAAAGAAAGGGAAGAAGGGAAAGTAGATTCAGTCAGTCACAACCCAGGTTATGTAGCAACAGGGAAAGGAAAACAGGGAGGGTAGCAAGGATGGAGGCATGGTTGTCAGAGGGAAGCCAAAGATATTCTACTCTAAGTACTGTGCCAGCTTCAAACCAAAGAGGATGCATACAGAAGTAAAGAGCTATATAGTATAAAGATAAACACAACTATGTAGGATGAAAAGATGCGTGAATGGCTAAAGAGGAAAGGGAAAGAGGAGAAGACTGAAGAGTAAATGGGAGTGAGGTGGTTTAACGTAGGTTCAGTCCAGGGGGATGGCGGGATGAAAGGATGTGTTGCAAGTTCCCATCTCCGCAGTTCAGAGGGACTGGTGTTGGGTGGGAGAAGCCAAATGGCACCTACAGTGTAGCAGGTTCCTAAGTCCCTAGAATTATGCTGGAGGGCATGCTCTGCTACTGGGTATTGGACATCTCCTAGGCGGACAGTTCGTCTGTGTCCGTTCATGCGCTCAGCCAGTTTAGTTGTTGTCATACCGATGTAAAAGGCTGTGCAGTGCAGGCATGTCAGTTGATAAATGACATGTGTAGTTTCACATGTGGCCCTGCCTTGAATTGTGTATGTTTTACCAGTAGCGGGGCTGGAGTAGGTGGTTGTGGGGGGATGCATGGGGCAGGTTTTGCAGCGGGGTCGGTTACAGGGGTAGGAACCGCCGGGTAGAGAAGGTAGTCTGGGAATATTGTAGGGTTTAACAAGGATGTTACGGAGGTTAGGGGGGCGACGAAAGGCAACTCTGGGTGGTGTGGGGAGAATTTTGTCAAGGGATGATCTCATTTCAGGGGTTGACTTGAGAAAGTCATATCCCTGGCGGAGTAATTTGTTGATGTTTTCGAGGCCAGGATAATACTGGGTGACAAGGGGGATGCTTCTGTGTGGTCTGGGGATAGTTGTCTGGGCTGTGTTTGGGTAGCCCCCAAATACTAGACCCAGTGTTGAACCCTGTCTAGAACAGTTCCGACTGCCTTCTCAAAGGGATCCTCCTCCCCTCCCCCAAAACCATCCCTTGCAGACATTTCAGGAATTCCTCACATCCGGTGTTGCCTCCCAGTCCTTCTTGAAGAACATCCCGACAACCCCCAACATCACCCCAGCTGAATCCCGTGCCATTAAGGAGCTGGAAATAGACTGTTCTATTGTCATCCTCCCAGCGGATAAAGGCTCCACAACTGTGGTACTTGACCGTGTGGAGTATGTGGCAGAAGGACTGCGTCAACTCTCCGACACCTCAACCTACAAAGCTGTTACCCAGGATCCCATTCCCTCCATCCAGACTGAGCTGCAGAAAATCCTAAAAATCCAAGGTCCCTCACAAGGCCTCACAACAGCTTCCATAGACTTACTCACTCCACCTGAGCCACGTACCCCTACCTTCTACCTATTACCCAAAATCCACAAAGAGAACCATCCTGGCCGTCCCATTGTGGTAGGCTTCAAAGCCCCAACAGAACGTATCTCAGCTCTGGTAGACCAACACCTCCAACCTATCACCCACAGACTCCCATCCTACATCAAAGACACAAACCACTTCCTAGAACGCCTCAAATCCATTCCCACTCTTTTCCCACCTGAAACCTTTCTTGTCACCATAGATGCTACATCCCTTTACACAAACATCCCACATACCCATGGTCTCTCTGCCCTTGAGCACTACCTCTCCCAACGCCCACCCGAAGATCTTCCAAAAACCTCGTTCCTTATCACACTTACCAACTTCATCCACACCCATAATTACTTCACTTTTGAAGGCCAGACCTACAAACAAATCAGGGGAACGGCCATGGGAACCAGGATGGCTCCGTCCTATGCCAACCTCTTCATGGACCGCATGGAGGAGGCTTTCCTGAAGACCCAACAGCTGCTTCCCCTGGCCTGGTATAGGTTTATAGATGACATCTTTGTGGTCTGGACTCATGGTGAAGAAAACACTCCTTAATTTCCTCCATAACCTCAACTCCTTTTCGAATCTGAATTTCACCTGGTCCTTCTCCAAAACCCAAGCCACCTTCCTGGATGTTGACCTTCATCTTGTTGAAGCTCACATCCACATCTCTGTCCATATCAAACCCACAAACAAACAACAGTACCTTCACTTTGATAGCTGCCATCCATTCCACATCAAACGCTCCCTTCCCTACAGCCTAGGTATTCGTGGCAAACGTATCTGCTCCAGTGACAAATCCCTCAACAATTACACCTATAACCTAACCAGTGCTTTCCTATCCCGCAACTATCCTGCAGACCTTGTCCACAAACAGATCTCCCGAGCAATACATTTCTCCCCGTCCAACAACAATGTTCCTATCCCCAGACCACACAGAAGCATCCCCCTTGTCACCCAATATTATCCTGGCCTCGAAAACATCAACAAATTACTCCGTCAGGGATATGACTTTCTCAAGTCAACCCCTGAAATGAGATCATCCCTTGACAAAATTCTCCCCACACCAACCAGAGTTGCCTTTCGTCGCCCCCCTAACCTCCGTAACATCCTTGTTAAACCCTACAATATTCCCAGACTACCTTCTCTACCCAGCGGTTCCTACCCCTGTAACCGACCCCGCTGCAAAACCTGCCCCATGCATCCCCCCCCCAAAAACACCTACTCCAGCCCCGCTACTGGTAAAACATACACAATTCAAGGCAGGGCCACATGTGAAACTACATATGTCATTTATCAACTGACATGCCTGCACTGCACAGCCTTTTACATCGGTATGATAACAACTAAACTGGCTGAGCGCATGAACGGACACAGACGAACTGTCCGCCTAGGAGATGTCCAATGCCCAGTAGCAGAGCATGCCCTCCAGCATAATTCTAGGGACCTAGGAACCTGCTACACTGTAGGTGCCATTTGGCTTCTCCCACCCAACACCAGTCCCTCTGAACTGCGGAGATGGGAACTTGCAACACATCCTTTCATCCCGCCATCCCCCTGGACTGAACCTACGTTAAACCACCTCACTCCCATTTACTCTTCAGTCTTCTCCTCTTTCCCTTTCCTCTTTAGCCATTCACGCATCTTTTCATCCTACATAGTTGTGTTTATCTTTATACTATATAGCTCTTTACTTCTGTATGCATCCTCTTTGGTTTGAAGCTGGCACAGTACTTAGAGTAGAATATCTTTGGCTTCCCTCTGACAACCATGCCTCCATCCTTGCTACCCTCCCTGTTTTCCTTTCCCTGTTGCTACATAACCTGGGTTGTGACTGACTGAATCTACTTTCCCTTCTTCCCTTTCTTTCCCCTCTCTCCTCCCTGATGAAGGAACATTTGTTCCGAAAGCTAGGAACGTAAAATTTTTGGTTCTGTTTTGTGTGTATCTATAAACTATCAGTTTAACAAGTCATGATTGCAAAATACTAACACAAATTCTTTACAGACGAATGGAAAAACTGGTAGAAGCTGACCTCAGGGAAGATCAGTCTGGATTCCGTAGAATTGTTGGAACACGTGAGGAAATACTGACCCTATGAGTTATCTTAGAAGATAAATTAAGGAAAGGCAAACCTATTTTTATAGCATTTTTAGACTTACAGAAAGCTTTTGACAATGTTGACTGGAATACTCTCTTACAAATTCTGAAAATGGCAGGGATCAAATACAGAGAGTGAAAGGCTATTTACAATTTGTACAGAAACTAGATGGCAGTTATAAGACAAAAGGGGTATGAAAGGGAAGCAGTGGTTGAGAAGGAAGTGAGACAGGGTTATAGCCTATCTCCGATGTTATTCAATCTGTATACTGAGCAAGCAGTAAAGGAAACAAAAGAAAAATTTGGGGTAGGAATTAAAATCCATGGAGATGAAATAAAAACTTTTGTGGTTTGCTGATGACATTGTAATTCTGTCAGAGACAGAAAAGGACCTGGAGGAGCAGTAGAACAGAATGGACAGTGTCTTCAAAGGAGAATATAAGATGAACAACAACAAAAGCAAAATGAGGATAATGGAATGTAGTCGAATTAAATCATGTGATGTTGACGGAATTAAATCAGAAATGAAATACTTATAGTAGTAGATTAGTTTTGCTATTTGGGGAGAAAAATAACTGATGATGGATGAAGTAGAGAGGATATAAATTGTACACTGGCAACGGCACGAAAATTGTTTCTGAAGAAGAGAAATCTGTTAACATCGAGTATAGATTTAAGTTTCAGGATGTCTTTTCTAAAAGTATTTGTATGGAGGGTAGCCATGTATGGATGTGAAACACGGACAATAAATAGTTTGGACAAGAGGAGAATACAAGCTTTTGAAATGTGGTGCCACAGAAGAATGCTGAAGATTAGATGGGTAGATCATGTAACTAATGAGGAGGTACTGAATAGAATTGGGGAGAAGAGTAATTTGTGGCACAACTTGGCTAGAAGAAGGAATCAGTTGGTAGGACATGGTCTGAGGCATTAAGGAATCACAATTTAGTATTGGAGGGCAGCATGGAGGGTAAAAATCACAGAGGGGAGACCAAGAGATGAATGCACTAAGCAGATTCAGAAGGATGCAGGGTGCAGTAGTTACTTGGAGATGAAGAAGCTTGCACAAGACAGAGTAGCATCGAGAGCTGCATCAAACAAGTCTCAGTACTGAAGACAACAACAACATTCACAGAGTATTAGCATGGCCTGACAGAGAATTCTATGAGAACAGTTGTTAGTGGTCACATCCATTGCTTGTTTGGACTTTGTTTATAACGAAAAACAATAGTGTTTGCATGTCGCCCATTGCTTACGACACTTCTTCTAAACACAAAGTTAAGTATTCATTGAAATAAAACTATACACGTTATATGCTTGAATTGTTGTATAGCAGCATCCTTTAGGCACCCTATACAATACGAATGGACAGGACCCCGCAGTCTGGATCATGTGGGAGTTGAACTGGTCTTTGACAGGGTGATGGGCTCTCACCATTACTGTTTAACTTCACACTGGAGAATGTCACATGAGAATGGACTAAGAAATGCCAACAATACATCAGGATCAGTAAAAACATCAAACTTAATTGCCTATTATCTGTAGCTGATCTTGCACTACTTGTAAACATTATGGAAGCAGCTAAGCTTCAAGCTGAAGGACTTGGAAAGAATAACAGCAGATGTTGGATTGCAAATCTCATTTCAAAAAATATATATGTTGTCATCCTTCAAGGATGAAATGTCAGATGTTCAACTGAACAATAAGAAACAAATTCAGATTCTAAGTATGTTCAAATATCTTGGTGAAATCATAATGTGGAAATCAAAGGTGAAAGCCTCAATAGAAATCAGAACAACTATAAAAAACAAGTACAAAGTGACTCTTGACCAGTCTACAAGAAAAAAATCATTCTCAATGAACACCAAACTGATATGCTATTGTTCTATTGTTAAACAGAAATCAAAATACAGAAGTTAAACACTATTCAAGTTGAATACCAAATCAACAACAGATAAAATACAGAAAGCAGATAGAAGAATCATGCAAAAGATCATTAAAGAAAACACCAAATATACGAACAGTGGAAACTGATATCGAACAAACTGGTGTATCAGGAAAGTGGGTCAGTAACTGGTACAATTTGAAAAAGGAGGATTCCCTTTTCTGCCATATATCAAGATTACCAGAAAACAAGCTAGTGGAACAATTATTCAAGACCTTTTGGGAACACAAAATCAGTAATAACTGGTTCAGACAGGTCCACAATGAATCAGAATGGAGAAGTAAAGGTGACTCTGAGGAACAGCAACATAAGATATAAACTATAAATATGTAAACAAAAAACCTACAACATAATTGATGAGCAAAGGGAAACAGACTTGGAGAGCAGAAGAGGAAGCTGCAAAGTTAAACCTCGATTTGGAAGACTTAAGTATATATGGACTGATTCAAGTTGTCTCCAATGTGAGAGTAAACTGTGTATTACAAAAAGTAAAAAGAGTGTGTGTGTGTGTGTGTGTGTGTGTGTGTGTGTGTGTGTGTGTGTGTGTGTGAGAGAGAGAGAGAGAGAGAGAGAGAGAGAGAGAGAGAGAGAGAGAGAGAGAGAGAGAGAGGGGGGGGGGGGGGGGGGGTTGCATTAAACAGATTTAGAAATACTGATGCAAAATTATAACCCACCTCTCATGTGGATCTTGAGGATCTGTGTCAAGAAGTACGGAATTGACAGAATTCCACTCCACACCAACATCTCTCCTCTGGCCAGCTCTGGTCAGGTTATATAATTTCATTTCTAGAGGGCTTCTGGGTCCCTTTAATTCCACCTGAAAAATAGCAATTCCTTTATAAGTCCAAACACTAACATAAATAAAGGTGTAACAGATTAAATCTGTGTCTACCCATCTCCTCCAGCTTTATGCATTCACTGTTCACAAACCCACCAGATTAATTTTACTAATTACTACATTGAAGAGTCAAAGAAATTAGTACACCTGCCTGATATCTTGTACGGTCCCCACACCATGACTTGGCATGGACTCTACTAACGCCTGAAGTAGTGCTGGAGGGAATCGCCACCATGAATCCTGCAGGGCTATCCATAAATAAGTAAGAGTGCGACGGGGTGGAGATCTCTTCTGAACAGCCAGTTGCAAGGCATCTCAGACATGCTGAATAATGATCAAGTCTGGGGAGTTTGGTGGCCAGCGGAAGTGTTTAAAGTCAGAAGAGTGTTCCTGCTGCCACTCTGTAGCAATTCTGGACTTGTGGGGTGTCACACTGCCCTACTAGAATTACCTAAGTCCGTTGGAATGTGCAATGGACATGAATGGATACAGGTAATCGAATGGATACAGGTAATCAGACAGGATGCTTACATACATGTCACCTCCCAGAGTTGTACCTGGATATATCAGGGATCCCATATCACTCCAACCGCACACGTCCCACGCCACTACAGAGCCTTCACTAGCTTGAGCAGTGCCCTGCTGACATGCAGGGTCCATGGATTCATGAGGTTGTCTCCATACCCATACACATCCACCTGCTCAATACAATGTGAAACGAGACTCATCCGATCAGGCAACATGTTTACAATCATCAACAGTCCAATGTCAGCGTTGAGAGGCCCAAGCAAGGCGTAGCGCTTTGTGTCATGCTATCATCAAGGGTACGTAAATGGGCCTTTGGCTCCAAAAAGCTCATATAGATGATGTTTCATTGAATGTTTCACATGCTGATGGAAGGGTTCCATTCCTGTCACGCTGAACAATTCTTTTCAGTCGGCTTTATTTGTGACAGTTGTTTTGTTATGCCTCTCACGACTCAGCAACTCTGCTATGTGGTGAGTGGCAACTTTCCTTTTCATAATACTGTTACATTCCATCCTGGCTTTTCCACGGTTTAATATTATGAAAAGGATAGTGGCTACTCACCACATAGTGGTGATGCTGAGTCACAGATAGACACAACAAAAAGACTGTCGGCAAGTAAGCTTCTGGCCAAAAAGGCATTCATTGGAATTAGACCACCAACCCACACACACACACACACACACACACACACACACACATTCACACAGACATGACCACTATCTATGGTTGCTGAGGCCAGGCTGCAGGCAACAGCGTGTGACAGTAGAAGCTAACTGCGTGGTGGGGGTGAGGAGGAGGATGCGGCAAGGAGGGGCAGGGACAGCACCGTAGGGACAGGTTATGGTAAAGTGCTGCTTGTGAGAGCATACAGGGATGAGATGGGGAGAGAAGCTTGGTGCAGCCAGGATATTAGATGGGGAGAAGGGGGCAGCAGAAAAGGAGAGCAGTAAAAAGACTGAGTGCATTGGTGGAAGAGAGAGCTGTGTAATACTGGAGTGGGAATAGGACAATGACTAACAAGGGTTGAGACTAGGAGGGTTATGGGAATGTAGGATATATTGCAGGGAGATTCCCCAACTGCACAGTTCAAAAAAGCTAGTGCTGGTGGGAAGAATTTAGATGGCACAGGCTGTGAGCAGTCATTGAAATGAAGAATGTTGTGTTGGACAGGTGCTCAGCAACTGCATGGTCCAGCTGTTTCATGGCCACAGTTTGTCAGTGGCCATTCATGCGGACAGACAGTTTGTTGGTTGTCATGCCCATATAGAATGCAGCACAGTGGTTGCAACTTAGCTTATAGATAACATGACTGGTTTTACATGTAGCCCTGCCTTTGATAGGATAGGTGGTGCTTGTGACCAGACTAGAGTAGGTAGTGGTGAGACGATGTATGGGACAGGTCTTGCATTTAGGTTTATTACAAAGATACAAGCCATGAGACAAGAGGTTGGTAGCAGGGGTTATTTAGGAATGGATGTGGATATCGCTTATGTTCGTTGGGCAGTATCAGGTATTGTGGGTAAGGATATAGGTAGTCATGGCAACTAAAAAGGAGGCTGTAGGTTTGTAAACCGTCAAGTGTTGGGAAAAGTAGTGTTCAATAGTGGTAAGGACATGGGCATTAGGGATGTTAATGTAAAAGGAGGTGGAATCAATGGTGACGAGCACGGCATCATATGGTAAAGGTATAGGAACTGTGGAGAGTCAGGGGAGGGATAGTGAGTAGGACATTCCTCATTTCTGGGCACGACGAGAAACCTGAAACCCTGGCAGAGTATGTGATTCGGATGCTCCAGTCCTGAGTGGTACTCGAATAATAAGGGGTGGGGGTGACTGGATAGATAAGGTAGAGGACATTGTTTCTGCATAAGGCCAAGAAAGTAATTACAATCTTTGAAGGCCTCAGTGAGAATCTCGGGCAGCATGGTTTGAGGTGCCATGTCATGAATTGCACGGCCGCTCCCACAGCAGGTCCAAGTCCTCCCTCAGGAATGGTTGTATGTGTTGTTCATAGCATAATTTTGTTTGAAGTAGTGTGTAAGTCTAGGGACTGATGACCTCAGCAATTTGGTCCCTTAGGAATTCACACACATTTGAACATTTTTGAGAATATCAGTATGTTCTGAGAGGGACAGCTCATCACTAAAGATGTGATGGCCATGGGCTGGCTAGGCTGTACAGAAGGGACTTCTTGGTATAGAATGGATGGCAGCTGTCGACATGGAAGAATTGTTGGTAGTTGGTAGGTTTGATATGGGTGGAGGTAATAATGTAGGCATCTTTGAGGTGGAGGTCAACATTGAGGAAGGTGGCTCCTTAGGTTTAGGAGGACCAGGTGAAGCGAATGGGGGAGAAGGTGTTAAGGTCCTGGAGGAATGTGGATAGGCTATCCCCACTCTAAATCCAGGTCACTAAGATGTCATCAATGAATCTGAACCAGGTTAGGGTTTTGGGATTCTGGGTGGTTAGAAAGGATGCTTCTAGATGGCCCACAAATAGCTTGGCGTAGGAAGGTGCCATGCAGGTAACCATAACTGTACCCTAGATTTGTTTGTAGATGATGTCTTGAAAGGACAGGTATTGTGGGTAAGGATATAGGTAGTCATGGCAACTAAAAAGGAGGCTGTAGGTTTGTAACCCGTCAAGTGTTGGGAAAAGTAGTGTTCAATAGTGGTAAGGACATGGGCATTAGGGATGTTAATGTAAAAGGAGGTGGAATCAACGGTGACGAGCACGGCATCATATGGTAAAGGTATAGGAACTGTGGAGAGTCAGGGGAGGAAATGGTTGGGATCTTTTATGTAGGAGGCCAGGTTGTGGGTAATAGGCTGAAGAAGTTGGGTCTATGAGAGCAGAGATTCTCTCAGTGAGGGTACAGTAACTGGCTGCAATGGTGGTTAGGTTTATGGACTTTATTAAGCATGTAGAATGTAAGAGTGCGTGGAGTGACAGGCATGAGGAGGAAGATGGACTCTGGTGAGAGGTTCTGGGATGGACCAAAGGATTTGAGGGGAGACTGGAGATCCTGCTGGACTTCTGGAATGGGGTCGCTGTGGGAGTGTTTGTAGGTGGATGAATGTGACAGCTCGCAGAGTCCTTCTACCAGGTAATCCTCTAAGTTCAAAACAATAGTGGTGGAGCCTTTCATCAGCAGGTAGGATTATAAGGTCAGGATCAGTTTTAGGTGTTGGATTGTGGTTCTTTCTGTGGATGTACAGTTAGCTTGCATGTTGAGGGATTTGGGGAATGACGGTGAGGCAAGGATCTAGGTTACAAAATCCTGGAAAGTTAACAGTGGGTAACTCAAGGCACATTGGGCGTGGATCAGGATTAGTTGGAGAAGTGAACTGAGGCAGGCAGGGTCCAACATGGGTCTCTGGTTGAGTCTGATTGGTAGGGTTGGTACTGAGAAGTGTTTCCAATGTAGGGATCTGATGAAGGAAAGAATGTCTTTAATGAGTCCTGCATGACTGAATTTGGGAGTTGGACAAAGGGTGAGGCCTTTGGAAAGGATTGACACTTCTGTGGGGCTAAGGTTCCTAGAGGACTGTGTTTCAAGTCTGTTTCGGTTCTGGATTCCGTACAGTGGTGGGAGGGAGTTTTTGAGGGTGGGGTAAATGTAGTAGGTCTGCAAGGCAGCATCTGTCAGCGATGAGGTGATGTGGGGGAGGTTTGGAGGTTGTTGTAGATGTGCTGGATAGTGTTAGTCCAAGGCAGCAGAAGGAAGTGAACAGGGTGGAAAGTTTTTTGAGGTGGTGTTGTGCATGCTGCTCTAGTTCCTGGAGAGCATGAGTTTCAATGTGTGATATAGGATATAGGAATTTGGGATTGCATAGCAGGAGAATTTTATAGATGGAGAGATGGTATTGCAAGGAGGTTTGGGCCTGATTGACATGGTTTTATGTTGGTGAGGGTTAAAGCCTGGCAGACTCTGAACAGGTAGAGGTCATTGTGGAAGGACAATTTACAGCCGCAGGTGAGTAATTTGAATGTAAGGCTATTTGGGTGATTCCATGAGCCAAGCAACAATGCAGGAACAGTATGTGGGATAGGATTCTGTCTAACGATTAGGAAACTTTACTGTACTGGCACGGATGGAAGGAGTAAGGATCCATGGTGGAGGAGAAAAATGCTTAAAAATACATAAATAACATAGAAATATGTTGTTAAAAAATCTCAAAAATATGCCAAAACACATCAGTAAAACCACAAAAAGAGTGAAATGAATGAAGTATGGGGAAATTGGATGAAATCTAGGGTAGTGGGCCAATAGCAAAAGACAAAACCAACTGAAATCAACAAGAAAACACAATGAGATTGAATAAAAAATAAATAAAAAGATTGTAATATGGGTTGCAGGTCTCAAGTTGGATAAATGTGGACAAGGGGGACAGCTGATGTGACTAGATTAGGTGAAGTTAGCAAAGTGAAGTAGACAGGAGAGAGAGTGGGGAGGGGAGTGGGGAGGGTGGGAGGGGGTGGGGAGGGGTTAGTAGGATGAGATATAAGTTCGTGTTGCACAGGAAGATATGGAAAAAAACACGCGAAAAAGCCGAGGCTGACACAGGAAGAGTGATCCATTTGAAGGTCTAGAATTAATTATATCAGCGGGAGTAATGTGGGGCATGACATGCTCCACCAACAATCAGCCCAGTCTTGTAACTGGCTGTTGTGGGCAGCTGAGACAATTGACCTATAAGCAGTGTGTGCAGTGCAGTTTTTTGAAGTTGTCAAGTGAAACACATGAAAGAAGAGAAAGATGGACAGTCGCTGAGTATAGTAATGCCTTAGAAAACAGTAACAAAGGAAAACGGCACTGGATTATGGCATGGAAGAAAAGTTGTTGAAAAGAATAGCTGCTACATACCATATAGTGGAGATGCTGAGTCACAATAGGCACAAAAGAAGGACTGTCAGCAAGTAAGCTTTCAGCCAAAAAGGCCTTCATCGTAATTAGACAATACGCGCGCGCACACACACACACACACACACACACACACACACACAAGCACAGTCTCTGTCTGCCGAGACCAGACTACAAGCAGCAGTGCATGATGGCAGAAGCAAACTGTGTGGTGAGGGTAAGGAGGAGGCTGGGGTGGGGAGGGGGAGGGACAGCAGAGTAGGGGTGGAGGACAGTGAAGTACTGCTTGTGGGAGCGTACGGGGACAAGGTGGGGGAAGGTGGTGGGGCAGCTAGGTGCAGTCAGAAGGTTAGAGGATGGGCAAAGAGGGGGGGGGGGGCAGCAGAAAGAGAGAAGGAAAAAGTCTTTGGGTGTGTTGGAACAGAAGGCTGTGTAGTGCTGAAATGGGAACAGGGATGGGAATAGGTGAGTACAGGACAATGACAAACAAATGGTGAGGTGAGGAGGATTACGGGAACGAAGGATATATTGCATGGAGAGTTCCCATCTGCACAATTCACGAAAGCTGGTGTTGGTGGTAAGGATCCAAATTGTGCAAGCTGAGAAGCAGTCATTGAAATGAAGAACAGAGTGTCAGGCAGCGCACTCAGCAACTGGATGGTCCAGCTGTATCTTGGACACAGTTTGTCAGTGGCCATTCATGCGGACAGACAGCTTGTTGGTTATCACCCTCACTCAAAATGCAGCACAGTGGTTGCAGCTTAAGGTGTTGATCAGATGACTGCTTTCCAATGTAGCCCTGCTTTTGATGGGATAGGTGATGATTGCGACCAGACTGAAGTACGTGGTGGTGGGAGGATGTATGGGACAGGTCTTGAAGAGCAGTGTCTAGGAGAAAAAAAAAATTAAAAATATATTCCGTATTTTGAGAGATGGTAGTATGGATCAAAACAAGAAACAAATGTCCAGTTAACAGGCACTCTAAAAGCCATGAGTACTTGTTCATCTCTGTTACTGTGAAATACATATCTCCTATTGCAAGCCCTTTGCTATTAAGAATGATCTACAGAACCCAGTAAACAAATGACAACAAGTTATTCCATTACTGCGAAACAGCTGAAATTGTAATGTAATCTGCCTGCTATTATACAAGACCTGCATTTGTAAGGTATCATTAAAGATGTGTGGAATAATAGGCTTCCATTATGCTGGTACATGAAAGATAAAACTACAACGTAAAATCACTTCACAATCATCTAAAAACACTTACCGGTTCCATTAGAACTAATGCATGCACTGCACTTATTCATATAAATTCCAGGATGGAATAAAAATTATATGGAAAGGATAGATTGATACCCACTACACAGAAGAGGCATCGAACTGCAGACAGGCAATGAAAAAGAATACTAGAAATATTCAGCTTCTGGACTGCCTTTCATCAGATGTAGAAAACACACACACATTTCCAAAATCACAACTCACAACCAAGGGGCCACTGTCGCCTCTGGAGTGTAAGACTGTGACTGTGTTTGAGCCGAGCAGCATCCTTAGTTATGGTGGCTGGAAGTACAGAAGAGGCATGTGGTGGGGAGAGCGAAGGGTAGCAGGGAAGGGGTTTGCAAAGTTGCTAGTGCTGCCTATGGGAGAGAGCAGGCATGTGGTCAGGTGGGAACAGAAATGGAAGTAGACACTAAAATAAAATGTCCATGGATTACGTTACATTAAGCATCATAACATCTCTTGATAGATCACTGACCTTTATGCGACATTCTTCAGGTCTTGGCGGTTCAGGCTCTATTTCCTCCACCCACGGCAAATTAGTCTCTTGTTGGCGGTTGTAAGCTAGCTTCTGCTCATTTGTCCATTCTTTATGCTGAAGACGTAGATCATGGTTTATCTGAAATTAAAGAGTTTCATGGGATAATGAGTATGCATCTTGAATCTTATAATAAGCCCCAAGAAATCACCATTTTTATAACATAAAAAAACCTAATGTTAACTAGTAATGCATAAACTTTTGAGTGGAAAGAAAGTTATAACTGAGTCACAATATCATTATTGTATGGTCATAAACATCCTAAAGTTTTTCTTCTTTCAATTATGAAGAAAATCACAAACATAAGGGCAGTCACTGACAACAAAGGCTTTTACTACATTATTGACTGAGTTGTTTAAAATTAAATCACACTGCTCCGTATTCAGATAATGCCACAATGGTGCCATTTGGATTGCCCTGCTTGGCAACATGTAATTTTTTAATACAAATTTCAACAAATATATCACTGGTATGTCAACTGCTGTCGTCTGAATATTACATGCATCAAACTGGCACAAACCTTTTTAATGAAAGTATTAGTCATGATTTATAACAAGGCTGTTGATTCTTGATAGCAATGCATCAGCCAGATATTTTGTGGCAATATTTGTTAAACCTTTTAACATGTGACTTATACAGTGAATGGTGAAATGTCTGTGTAAAAATTGTGTTTGAGAAGCCATATCTTCCAAGAATGTTGCTGGTAAAGACAACATTATAACAGCAGCTATGAAAGCAACAACTGTAAGACGTAATGTCTGGCTTTACAGGTCTATAGCTCTGCTAGGAATGTAACGTTTCCAGATATTAGTAGATTATCTCAATCTTGAGAAAGAACTGGCTCACTGACAACGTAAATAATTACATAACTCTAAAAATAAAACTTTGCGTTTGAAATGTGGCTTATTATATGAGAAATAATTTGAGGTTTGTTGTGTGCAAATTACAAATATATTATCCTCCTGGCCAACAAAATAGAATTATTCAGAAGTCTAAAATTTAACACTTCATGAAAAAATGCCTCAATACAGTTTTAAAGTGTTATTTATTTTTACAACATGGTTTGGCTTTTAACATAGAAATTACAACAGAATAGAATGAAACAGTAAATTTAGATTACTTTCACTTCCTTCTGTGCTTGTTTATGGTCTGACAGTTACTATTCTTTTTATATCAAACAGTAGAAAATTTGAGCTGGAATAACAATTATATGAAATAGGATAGATTGCTGCTCATCTCATAAAGGAGGCACTGAGTGGTGGACTGGCACATTGGACAAAAAATGTTACATATAGTCAGCTATCGGACTAAGTCCCTCATCAGACACTACAAAACAAAACAAGAACACACACATTTTTATGACTGACAAAGGACTTAGCCTAATACCTAATAATACCTAGTAGTCAATCGGTTTGTTCATAAAATAACTTTTTCTGCTACCAGTCACAATTTTATTTCTGTTTATATTTTGTATGATGCATTTTCTGAAATGAGTCCTATTTCAAAGTTTGTTTTTTGTGTGTTGTGCCATATATTCATGATGATTTACTGATTTTTTTTATTGGTCCAGTTTTATCACACAGTACACTTTGTACAACTGATACTGAACAGGTCAAAGAAAAGTTGCAATAATAAATAGTATTAGCGACTAGGTGAATTAACATTAAGTATCCATTCTTACAATTTAATTTTCAAATAACTTTTTTCTTGTTACATACTCAGAAATTGTTTTACTGACTAGAAACAGTGTTTTATAAGAAATGCCTTTAGCTTAATTTTAAATATTGGATATGTAGCAATTTTTATCTCCTCTGGTATGTTACTGTGTAGTATCACACCAATGTTAATTGTGCTTCTCTGATAGGCTGTCATTCTGTGATATTTTTGGATTACATTTGATTTCTCTCTGGTACAATAGTTGTGTACATATTTGTTCTGTAGTAGTTTGCCCATTTTCAAGAGGGTATAATGCAAGAAAAACACACATGAAAATTGCAGCCATTTACAAAAAAAGCATTAGGCAACAAACAAAGAGAAAACTGTGATTGGTAGCAGAAAAAGTTATTTTATAAACAAACCCATTGTTTTGATAGTTTCAGGCTTTTACCAACCATTAATGATGCTGGATAAAATCAAATTATATAGCAATATTTTCTCAATGAGTCTGATTGCTCAACGCCTCCTCTATATGTTGAGTAACAATCTATCCTTTTCATACTGTTGTTAATATACCCTATTTCATTTTTTTTAAATGATGGTTTTGGATTTTCACTTACCAGAGCACAACAGTAATTGATCTGTTGCCCTTGATATGTTGCCACTGTCAACTATCTGATGACACCACACACAGTCAAACTAATGTCAAAATTCTTCTACAACTTCTGGTCTCATTTTGATACAAACTCCTGAATCCATTATGATCTGCACTAAACTTCAAGTTCAAATTCCCACTTTGTACCTATTTCTCAACAAGCAAAAATCAAATCATACAGGTCATCCTTCCATTGTTGGTTTCAATACTCACCCATTGAGTAAATTTCTACTGTAGTTGACTATTCACTATAACTGTACACAATCTGCAGCCTTTAAGAAGGATGATAACTATTTTATTCACCATCCACGAGAACTCCCAGCAAACTGGCTCATTTTTTAAATATTACAGTTTTCAGCCCAAAAATAGTAAAATATATCTTTTCAGTATAAGGACAGCCTAGAATATCACACACTATCTACCAACACACCTGTTAATTTTGCCTATTTTTTTACAACTCAATTTTTTTTCCTATCACTGTATGTCAGTATGACTACCAATGAGCTGTCATTTTAGATTAGATGTATTTTTTGTTCCACAGATTTGTATTGAGGACATTCTCAACGATGTGGAACATACCACAAAACAAGAATATATGAACCATATTTATTTTTTAAAAAGGCATGCTAATTTTACTACCACCGAGCCTAAGGAAAATGGTCCTCATGAATGAGGAATTAGCTAAAAAGTTGAAACATATTTTCATTTAAGAGGTAATGTGTCAAAACAAATGACCACAAGTAGCGATGGCCAAAGTACCAAATATCCTGTGGAAATTAACAAAAGAGACAATGAGCATGTGGTTTACTCCACATGTCATCAGTATCCAACTCCCCAACGTCAGTGGTTCCACGGTGCAGACATGGAACACAGTGGTAGTGGTGGTGTTGAGAGAGAGAGAGAGAGAGAGAGAGAGAGAGAGAGAGAGAGTACATTTTGCTTTATTTCCCATTTGAACTTACACCTTCATTTTCCTTAAAGTCTCGTTTTTTTCTGACTATTCACCAGCAGACAATCCTCACTTGACAAGATTTTTAAGGATTGGTACATAGCATTGGCTTGTAATGGAGTCCAATACTTAATATATTTATAAGGAAACTATAAACTAACAAAAAGATAAACTGGCTGGCCACTGATTACCTTTGGATATGACACTGCCAATAATAGTAGAAAAACTATCCTAGCTCTCGGAACTGCAAGTTTCCCCCTCTAGGAGGAAAGATGGATACTTTGTAAAAGGTTAGAAAGAAGGAACAGATCTCTCAAACCTGAGTTTGAGAGGGATCCATCCAGTTTGAGTAGAGAGAGACAAGAATTATACAAAGATATTAAGACAGAACAAAATTATCTACCTTTGCAGCAGCAACAGACTGGCAGACGTGTGCAAAATGTGGCATATATATTAACTTCTGAAATCTTAAGTTTTTTCAGTCGGCAAAACAGAGGAAAAAGTTAGAGTGCACCTGTTACGATGAAAAGACTCTGAAAGTTAATAGTAGCTGTCAGTCAAACGAAAGATGGGGAAGGATGAGAAGGAACGAAAAATAAATTGTCATCAGATTTCAATATGTACAGCAAATGACAATTTCACACCTTGAACTAATACCCTCTGCTTTTAAGCCCCAGACTCATAAATCTCTTACATTACCTTTGACAAGAAGCTTTCCTCTGCCGGTTCGGCATAACCCTCCTCTATTAAGTTCTTGTTCACACTGCTCTTCGTTTTCAGGCCATTATAATGTTTAAAAAGCTCAACAGAAATCACCCCGTGAACAACAGAGTAGATCTGTGAATGGAGAAAGAAGGGAAAAAATAACAAAATTTACATACCTAGTACATTTCAAACAAAGAAAAGGAAATTACCTTAAAGAACAGCCTTTCAGCATATTTAGCAGAAATTTTCATAAATCATTTGATGAAACAATTATGTTCATTAAATAAACTACTCGTTCAAACACAGAACACTATTACAGATATCTGGATAATAAAATTATACAGTTTAATATAGTAATGAAGCACTAAATCAGAAATGTGGCCCCCTCAATGAATTTCAGAAAAATATACAGTTCACAACAAAACTTAAAAAATAAAAATAATAAACCATAACCTCTTCAGTTCTGTTCATAAGAACAGAGAATGGCAACAACACTTCAAACTTTTGGTTGGTTTGTGGGGGTTGAAGGGACCATACCACAAAGGTCACCAGTCCGTTCAACATTTTTCAGAGAGGAATAGGCTCTATGTCATCCCGCATCAATAAATTAGAAGCTTTTAGGAATACATGCCACGCAGTGTTAAGAATGCCTCTGTCAGAACAAGTACTTGCAGGTTAAATAAGTATCATTACATACTTTGCCATAAAACTATTCAACAACTTAAAACTACTAGTAGAATGGTAAAAACACTTAAATTAGTGAATGAAGTAGGGTTTTAAGTTTAAAACCCAAACTCACTTGATAAAAGGGTGTGGAGGAACCAGAACGTTTTACAATTAATAAGTATTAAAATTTGGCAACTGGTTACAAAGTATCTGCTTAGGAATAGTTCCATTATACAGTTCATGTAAACATAGTTGTGTCAAAGAATTACATGACAGAAATTTCGAGTCATATCATGTGGAAGAGCAATGTTCTTAAGGAAGTTTTAACATGTTGCTTGGGTACGCTCCTTGGCATACCTTGATAAATTTTAGTTTTTCTCTTACTCACAAACTATTCACAACAAACAGAAAATGGGAATAGGCAACTACTTACCTATATCTGAAAAGTGTTTGGTAAATAGACATATATTACAAATCTCTGGACTAATGCATGTGACTACACACCATATATAATTGCCTATTCACATTTTTGTTTGTTGTTTCCCCCCCTGAAATTTCCATACTAGTTACGCTTCATAATGATATATAAAGGAAAATTCTCTTGAGAAAACTATAAAATTATTGGAGAGAATTGCTGGTCAGTTTGCAGGTGAAGTTTCAGTATTGCTGATTGGCTTGTATCAAAATATGCAACATTATCTCAGCTTTCAGAAATAATGGTTCCGAGAGTTAGAACAGTGTACACTATATGAAGCACCGAAATTTTAGTTCCTCTTTCTTTCCCTCCAGCCGTCTAACCAGAACCACTGGCTCTGAAAGCTTTCACATTTCCATACATTTGTGTATGTCTTCTCCTTGTGCCATTTGGTGAGTAGATTTTTTTTCTCTATCCAAGTGTATCATATTTTCAAAAATTGATTACTTCCACTGATATATCAAATCCACTGTTTTTTGTTATTCTAGTGCAATTATTAATGTAATAAGATGATGCAAAAGTGTTAACTGGCTACAACTGACACTCTAATGGAAAATTAACAATTAAATATTTGGTAGGAAGCATTTATTATGCTAATTTTCAAACACTGATTTATAGCTTGCAAATGCTGCTAACAACCCAACTGCTGAAAATTTCATTCTCGACTGAACATGATTTGTATTATATTTTATCATACTTGAATGCAAGACACGTTTCATGTCTTGTATTATTCACAGGCTGGCTGTTATTTTTCTTCTGAATTTTGACTACAAAAAGGACATATACTACTGCAAGTCTTAACATATTCCTGTGAATTGACAAGTTGGAATACTTTTGTAGTTGTTCACAATGAGTTTCCCACAAAAAACCTATGCAAAATTTTCAGCTTGCATGTATCTATCTAAACAATTAGCATAAAATTATTTCTAAAGAATATGCATACAAATACTCAACCTAAAAACAGAAAAGTTTTGTTTAAAGATCATACCTCAGCTGTAAATATTTTTCCTTCTGTAAGCTCCCTGAATGCTTCATGGGCTTCATCTGACCAAACTCCTCGGGGATTTTTCAGAATAGATGGTTTTATTTCAGACAACACAAACTCACATGCAAGTGGCAGGATTGTATGCACACCATCTTCCATGTTTTTCTCAGAGAAATTCCTCAGGTCACTTAATGTCACAAATTCTGTATTTCCATAATCAATGAAAAACACCTAAAATGAAGTCAGCATAAGACAATATTTATAACAGTTATTCAAGGGATACAATTTTCTTTTTAATACATCATAGAAGAAATTCCAAAAAGTTAAGAATAGCATAAGAAGATTGGAATATAAATAATTTGTGAACTACAGGTGCTCAATAGTAATTTCTTCTTGTCAGAAATAATTAGCAATTGTATTGGTTAATTAAATGTGAAGTTAGTACATGAAAAAATTAATAACATGTGAGGTGCTACCAAAACTGTACATGGCACAGCCAAGAATTTACAAGACTTCCAACTCTGTACTGAGCTGAGGCTTTTGTTGGGTTATTTTACAGTGAGTGATTCCACTTGGTAACCTAAGAAGGGCTCACCAGACGGTACTGAGATGGTGCTAACCTCACCCATCTTGGTGAAAAGAAATGTTTAAGCCTTAGGCCACTTTCACTGGCCTCAGAAAAATAGGGAAAACTGTGTATTAAATTTTGGGAATGTAAGGGAAAGACAGATTGCTACTTACCGTAAAGAGGACTTGGTTAAGTTGCAGGCAGGCACAATTAAAATACTTACACATTAGCTTTTGGTCCAACCTTTCTCATAAAAAAGAAACACACACACACACACACACACACACACACACACAGAGAGAGAGAGAGAGAGAGAGAGAGAGAGAGAGAGAGAGAGAGAGAGAGAGAGATTCATTCATACAAGCAAGCACAACTCATGCTCACTTGACCATCATCTCCAGCAGCTTGGACCAGAATCCTGGTATTCTGGTCCAAGCTGCCGGGGATGACGGTTATGTGTGCGTGAGTTGTGAGTTATGCTTGGGTGTGCATGTGCGTGTGCGTGGCTTGTGTGTGTGCGTGTTTGTCTTTCTTTTTCTGATGAAGGCTGTGGCAAAAAGCTAATGTGTCAGTGTCTTTTAGTTGTGCCTGTCTGCAACTTAATGTGTCATCTTTATGGTAAATATCGAACTATTTTTTCCTTACATTCTCAAGATCCCTTATAGTTTTGAAACTCCAACCTTGAGTTTCCATTGTTATATTAATTTTTGAATAGTTCTCTGGTATTCAGGTGGGTGACATCTAAGAAGTGTGATATTTTGGCAAGCTGACTTCTTGCCATCTTCAGGCATTCCTGATGTCTGAGTGATATATGCCGGGACCACTGTTACACTGTGGCCAGACCTAGATGCAAATTGCTGCTGGCATGGTGACAATGCTTCTTCATCCTATTCAGCTGACAGGAGTGGAACTCCATGTAGACTGCCACTGTGCTCTTGTGATACTCAAGGCTGGGTTCCAGGCCTTGCTTAATTGAAAACTGCTGTCCTTATTTACGGTCCACCAAGCTGTCAGAGCTCTAGACAGTGCGGAAAACAAAGTTAAAAAAATTGGAAAAGTATGTGTGTAACTGCACAGAAGCACAGAACAAAGTATTGTGTCAATATTACAACATTAACAACACAGGGTGAAAGAGGTACAAGGAGCTAAAACAATAGAGCATATCAGTGTGGCTGGTTGACTGCAAAAACAAAAAAAGGAGGAGCCAGCCCCTTTGCAACACACTAAAACCTTCAGCCTACAAGTTTAGGCCAGAGTCCAGACACATCAAAAAACTTTGAAACCTTAGTCACACTAATCTCATCATCAGCTAAAATACAGGGCATATTCCCACTGATATTTGCTTCTGCCCTTGCATCATAGTACAAAACACACCATGTTAAAATATGGTGGATAGAGATGTGCATGCTACAAGCATCACAAAACATAGGATCCTCTTGTCGGAGGAGAGCAGTGCCCAATTCTAAGAGTCGTGAGGGTCACTTCGTTCTGCCTAAGCAACTGGCAGGAGAAATGCCATGTACAGGTTGTTGACTTTACCAACTGCAGCTTATTGGCCATTACCGCCCAACCATTGTACTGTATGCACTTCCCGTGTAGCACTTCCTGTGAAGCACAGAAACGACAGCCTGCAAGGGAATAGGACACTGTGCCACACCCTGTCCTCTGCAGACCTCCTTGGCAGCCCGATCGGCCTGTTCATTTCCCCATATCCCTACATGACGTGGCACCCTGCAGAATGATACCTGCTTACCCTGGCATCGGAGCAAGTACAGTTGGTCATACATCAGTCAGACCAACTCCTCAGTTGGGTACAGGTCCTGTAACGATTGTCAGGTACTAGTGGAATCGGAGCAAATCAAAACCGTTTGCCCTTAATACAATGCATCTGTTGCAGTGCCTTCTGGATTGTGTGGAGCTCTGCTGAGAAAACAGTATACTTGTCAGGAAGGCCAATATTGGAACATGACAGAGCAGCCAAGGGAATCCCCTTTTTTTGGAGCCATCAGAGCACACCACTGTGAAACTGTGAGGCATACGTACAATGTTAAAAAAAGGAGACAGAAGTGTAAAATCTGACATACGATCTTTCTTAAAATTCGTCAATCTAAAATATGTCTGGACCTCTGGCGAAGACAAGATGGAACTCTGCTCCAAATGCAATGTAAAACATGAATACCAGCCACACCCATTTCTAGAAAGCAATCGTGTGCAGGATACCAAACAGCCTTTCCAGTGGAGGCTGAACAGTGGCATGGAATGTGGGAGTGCATGGTGTGGACAGTGTTTTATAAGCCTGGCGCACCATAAGTAGCCATCACCTGATGTGAAGTGGCAGTTCACCAGCCTCGGCACAAAGGCTTGGTTTGGGGCTTGTTCTGAATGCCCCAGTGGCCAACCAAATCCCTTCTTTAAAATACTTTAAAGCCTTAAGTGAGCTGTTTTTCAGAGCCTTAAAATGTGGTATCCATGTAAGCTTAGAGTCCAACATGAGGCCCAGAAACCTCACTGAGTCTTTAAAAGGAAGGAAAGTGTCCCTCATCCTCAATTCAGGAAAGAGAGTAGTTAAAAAGAACACATACAGACTTCTTGGTGTAATACTTAAAACCACTCTTCCACACCCATTCATCCGAATGTCAAATAGTTACTTGCAACTGACGTGCTGTCGTTGTGAGGCTTGAAGAAGAGCAAAACATAGAGAAGTCATTCACTAACAAACAACACTGGACAGGACTTTTCACTACGGACATAATGTTATTAATAGCTATGACAAAGACAGTCATATTTATAACGCTACCTTGAGGGACACCGTTCCCCTACCAAAGTGATCAGACAGGATGTCATTGACTCGGTATCTAACATATCGTAACGAGAGGAAGGACTGATTAAAAATGAGAAGACAACCATGAAAACCCCACTCGAGACACTGCTCCAGGATAAGATGCCACCAAGTAGTATCGTATGCCTTCTCAATGTAAAAAAATAAACCCAGAAGGTGATGCTGGCATAGGAATGCCTTTTATATAGTCATCTCCAGGAGGGTCAGGTTATCAAAGGTGGAGCGATACTTCCTCAACCCACACTGAAAGCAACTAAGGAGGTCTCTTTATTCTAAGATCTGGACAAGGTGGCAGTAGACCATCTACTCCAAGGTCTTTCCCACAGAGCTAGTGAGGGCAACACTGTGGTAACTACTCGGGGATGTATGGTCTTTCCCAGGTTTTAAAAGAGGAATTAAAATTGCCTCACAACACAAGTCGGAAAAGCAACCCAACACCCAAATGGCACTAAAAAGTGTGAGGAGGATATCTTTGCTTCACCTTGTGAGGTGCTGCAACATACTATAATGGATTCTGTCGTGACCAGAGGATGTGCCACGAGCCACAGACAATGCAGAATTCAGCTCCCACATGGAAAATGGGCAGGTGTTATCTTCACCACTGGTGGACCAGATGTCCAAACTACACCTCTCAGCATCCACTCTATGGCATTTGAAACCTGGACTCTGACTTGCAGTAACTGTGGCAAACTAGGCCGGCATAGTCCAGGCAATCACCCATGGGTTGGTTTGAGGAGTGCTGTTCCACATTACAACAGCCCCGGCATTGGCACAAAGTTCAAACTGGGCCAACTGGCTAAAAAGTGTCCAGTCTGCTCTACTGAGCACCCATCACAGTGGTTTTTCTTTCCGGTTTCCACTCCATCTGGCAGATGAATCCAGATTGGGAAGTGATCACTTCATGCAAGTCAACCACTTCCCATTGAGCATTGTGAGCAAGAGCTGGAGAGCAAAGTGACAGATCAATGGCAGAGAACGACCCAGTTGCTGTGCAGAAATAAATGCTCTGTACCGTATTTAGAAAGTATGGGCATGATGACATGATAAGCCTCAAAATTGCTCTATCCCTGTAGCAAGTAGTTGCAGAGCCCCAAAGCACATTGTGTGTATCAAAATCACTATGTGTGTGTGTGTGTGTGTGTGTGTGTGTGTGTGTGTAATAAGGTCAGTTAGGGCCTCTTCATCGAGCACATCATGTGGGGGCAAGTAAAGGGAACATATTGTCTATGGACGAGGCACACGTGCACTGATACAGCAACTGCTTGTAAAGTCGTCATAAGTGAGAGGGGCGAGCAGTGGTAGTCGGTACTGACAAAAATACCTATGCCTGCTCTACCTCTCTCTCCACTCAGGTCGACTTTTCTGTGTAGGATATAGCCTTGTAGCTCAGGGGCATGCAATTGATGGAAATTAGTCTCCTGGAGGTGCAGACACAATGGCCTACCCTGAGATAAGAGACGGAGTTCATCCAAGGCATTCTGAACCCTTGTAAGTTCCAGTGGAGGATGGAAGTCACTTCATCGATGTGGTTTTAATTTACCCCTATCTTTGCACCAAGGAGGTGAAGCACATGTACAGTGAGGGGGAGTGGAGGGGCTGCCTGGATTCTAGGTATCTAACTCCATGATGTCCTCCTTATCAGTCAGACTTGAAAAAATGATGTCTGATGAAGCTCGGGACAGCTTTTGACCCGAACACTGTGAGCCTTTCCTTGCAGCCTGTACCTTCAAGGATGAGGGGAAAGGGGATGTTGAAAGGCACTCTGCTTTTCTTGTTCCTTCTGGATGCTACTGCAGAACTGTTGTTGGTCTTTCCTGGTGCAGCTGCCTGGATTGCTTTGTCCTTAATCTTTTTTCCTTGGCATGTACAAGTTCAAGTACGGGTGCTTGTGGTGGATACAGGCACACTAGACACCGTGTGCGTTGAAGTGCCTGCCTTGGGAATAGGTTTCTGCACCATGGAATACTACAAGGTGGCAAAGACAGGGGGTTTCGTCACCATATATTCTTTTTTGTCTTCCGCATAGGCAATACACTTGGTCAATTTTTTTTTTCCTGTATTTTCCGTTCCTCAGCAAAAACAGGGCGGTCTTGGCTCCAGACTGGGTGGTTCCCAGAGCAATTGATTCAGATCGCTGGAGGCGGACAGTCAGTCCCAACATCATGAGAAGCTTTTCCGCACTTCCCGCAGATTGCTTCATAGGGTGTATACGTGGACAAGTAAAAAAAATTTCCGGGGTTTTTCCCGGATTTCCCGGTTAAAAACACACTTTCTCCCAGGTGAAAATATACTTTTTCCGTGTTAAGTGACAGTTTACTGTTCCTCGGCACTGTAAAACTCGTCAATCCTTTGAATATTTATGGTTTTATATACCGACGTAGAATTTCCCCGAGCTTTAGAAAACGAAACTTAGGGGAAAAACACGTTTTGAAAGACCTTTGACGTGCAGCAACATGTACGCTGCATATTTCCGTATTACGAAGGTATAAGTTTGAATTCCACCATACACCGCATGCCACTTTCCGAAGCACTGAAATCGAGATTGCGATGCACTTTTGTAAGCCAGTCATAGCTCATGTCACGTGATCTCGCCAGCTGATGACAGCACAGGACACGTGATGTAGTCAGCCAATAGCAAGATCACTCACAAGTAGCGCAAAAACACAAATAAGGAAACTTAATGGTTTAAACTAATATAAATAGCATTCGCATATAATACTGGTCTCGAAGATTAATAAGGTGGAAGAGAAGGTAAGCTTCCACATATAATATTGATCTTTTTTGCACGTGTTACACTTTAAGATACATCACACAAGTTTGGCAGCAAAATTCTTCTAAATGGTCGTCCTCAAAGAGTGGATTTTTAAATGAGAGTCAAACGCTTTGTGATTTAAGAAATTCATCGTACATTCTCGCACATAGTTCATCTTGAAAATGAAATTTGGTTTGAATGTAACGCTTTTCAAACCACCATTAGCAATATTTTCCTGTGACCTGTTAGAAATAGGTTCATTTCATCAGTTGGAAGAGAGCGTCAGATAACAGGCATCACTGCGCTTGTGCGACTACGATGATGCAGGAAGCCTCCATGTTCGTACATATAAAACATTAAAAGATCTTGCATTATGTCATAAAAGAAACTTGAAGCGCATCGGGATTTCGTGAACCGTACTAAAATGCATAATTCGGTTTGAAATGCACATTCGTATGTAAATTTTCTTGGGGTACCAGTACTGTATCATCTAATGTTTGGTTCTTTATTATGGCATAACGCCATACGTGCACTTGAAATGCAGCGGACAGTTGAAACTAGCTAATCGTGTGAAATTAAACACTTCGTTTCAAGTAAATTGACTGCCTCAGCAGAAAAGATTAATGAAAGCCAAATCTCTTTAGCAAACCGACAAAAATAACTTCATTGTTCTGCAAGGTGATTAATGCTCGACTGTCAGGAAAGTAGAAATAAAATCTAAAACTAATAACATATTTTAGTCTTCCGTAATTATGCGAATGTATTTTAATTCATTTGATAGCTTCCGGCTGCAAAAATCCGTTTGTTATCATTTAACATGAGAGCAATAAACGAAGAGGAAACAACAAAATCACTGAACGTAAACACGTCACATGGAGACGACCCATCTCCCCACCTCAACTCGGACTGCTCTGGGCATCAGCCCCAGATTTACTATATTTCTGAACCGGGGCGATATTAAATAGTGGCGCCCAGCCACACTTCTGTAACCAGAAGCGAGAGAAGGTACTACTCATATGTGACTCAACTGCGCAAGCGCAAGAGCCCGCCTGCAACTGCTCAAACGATTCTAATTTAAACAGTTGTCACGTCACGATTGGAGGCATATTTGTTGTTATGAAGTATTGCATAGTCTTCCTAAAGCCTTTGACACACTTTGCTGTTGGCAGACGCTTGTATGTCACTGTGTTTTGTTGTATACGGCGCATTTCCTTTGCAACTTGAGTTTTATTTGCATCCCCCCCCCCCTCGTTCATGTTTTGTTGCCGCAGTATTAACTGCAGTAGCCGGATACAGTAACATCCTTTGTTAAGAGTATTGGTTCTTACCAGTCAAAATCACAAAAATTTAACTGAAAACTAAAACAATGAAAAATTCCCGGAATTGTAAACAATTCCAGGGCTTTTCCCGGTTTTCTCCCGGATGAAAAAATTCTCGAATTTTTCCCAGATCTCCCGGTTGTCCCGGGTCGTATACACCCTGGCTTCACCCCCACAACTCATGGTTGTATGGCCGAAACACTGGCATTTATACACTGCACAGGGTTAGAATGTAAGGCTGAACATTAAGTGAATGGAACCCCGCCATAATATGTTCAGGCAGTGTCAGAGAACTGAATGTGACAATGAAAGTGGCTGTCTTTTCAGTTTCTCCATTATTCCTTTGCTTTTGTTTGTCCACATCGACTATCCCCTGGGATTCCCATTCTTGCTTCAGTTCTGCTAAGTCCATGTCCACTATATTTTGGCATGTGACAACACCCTTAATGGAACTGAGAGAGGTGTGCATCTCTACAATGATATTCTATTCACCCAGTTTCTGAGATTTCTGAAGAAGTTCCACCCGCTTTGACTTGTTAGTTTCTACCAACAATGAGACATTACACAGTCATTTTCTAGATTTTAAGGTGCCAGCAAGGCCTTCCAAAACCTTATGGATATATAAGGGCAACACTTTTTCAAATGTCCCCACGTTCACCAGAAACACATTAATATTCATGACTCCATCAGCCATGTTACTGAAGTCCAAAGTGTTCTTACTATCGGGAGACTAGCCTCTCTCATTCTCTTGGATGAATGGGTGTGAACACTCGCGGGCAGTATATCCTTCCCACTGGGAGGAGAGGGAAATGATTTTGAGGGTTCCATCTCAGTCCCACGAGCAGCTAGGGAAACAAAAGGGTCCACTCAGAGAGAGCCTCATGTGCCTGAGTAAGCCTTATACGACTAAGGTTCCCCAGAGGTTGCCTCCTGACAACTGTTCCACCTTAATGGCCATGCACCCCATCTGCGCACAGTACACCTTGTGATTGACAATTTTTTTTAAACAGTGGTTTCACCATCCTTGTGATCCAGGTGGTCAAGCCAAGATCTCCGTTCCACCACTGTGCCACACGATGGTCGCTGAAGAATGTCTAGAGCTTATGGTGACAGGGCTGGCTTCACTTACCAGTCCCCAGCTCAGGAACCTCAGGGTCACCAAGCTCGTACTCAGCAAACGAATGCCGATCCCCCCGAGGGCATCAGAGCTCTACAGTTTCTTGAGAAAACAATGCCAGAAGGTGTTGGAGTGTTGCAAAAACTTGGTGCTGTGACAGTTCATGTCCATGGAAGATGTAGTGCTCTGCCACAACAGACTTTGTCGGCTGAACAATGTGTGTGTGATGTTTATGCTCAGTGCACCTCACCTGTATTGTCCGGGTAGTCTGGCCTACATGCATTTCCCCACACTGCAATGGATGCTGCAGACTCCCAGTTTGCCGAGTATTACATAGCCTTGAGTGATCCTAAAAGGTTATTTTGATTCGTCAGCAGAACACACACTTGACATTGTATTTCCAGAATATTCATCACAATTTTGCCGATGTCTTCCCAATGCAACTGATTTATCTTTGCCTTCAGCACATTATGGTTTTGGCTTCTTTTGTTTTAAGGCCTGTTGTACCTGGCAGTTGCTGTAACTGTTCATATGAAACACAACCTGTAAGTGCTGCAGTTTATCTGCTGGACTGTCACAGTATGACATTTCATGTGCTCTCTGCACTAGGCTGCTTAGGACACCTTCGGGTTCGAAGGGGCATGACAGCTGGAGGCCTGCAAGTACAAATCTATATGTGTCAGTTTATGGTAGATGCTGTATCCTATTGTGCTGTCTGGTCTTCATTTGATAAGCACGTCCCGAAATGGAAGTTCATGGTTTTCCTCTATGTCCATTGTGAATTTGATATTCTGGTGCAGCAAATTTAGGTGTTGCAGAAAGTTTTGTAGGTGATGTCATCCATGTGACCACAATACGAATGAGTTGTTGACTGTCAACAATTCACAATTCACATTGAAAAAAGTAGGAGGGCTTGTAGACTGCCAACTCCAGGGCTGCTTCTTCAATGGCTCCATGATCATATTAGCTATGACTGGTGATGGTGCCAGCCCATCGTTTATCTGTCTGTCTGTTCATAATAATTTCCATCGAACAGAAAGCAGGTTGACGTAAACACAGATTGAAACAGCTTTGTTAGCGATGGCTCAAACTTTTCTCCTACGAGGGAGTCTCTTAGAGGCAACTTGTGAAGAGAGATACCAAGCTGATGTTACATGACATTGGCACATTGACAGAGCACTGTGTCATCTGATGAATCCCGTACCTCCGTCATGTTGATGGGAGGGCGTGAATCCGATGTCTTCCAGGAGAACAACTGCGGGATGGAGACAAGCTGGTTGCAGCTTCATTATGCTTCGGGAAACATTCACGCGGGAATTCATGAGCCAGTGGAGCTCATGCAAGCACCATGTCAACCAAGAAGAATCGCACAAAGTTTGGAGGCCACATATACCTCTTCATGATGATGATGTTTCCCAATGACAGTGTCATTTTTCAACAAGATAATGCGCCATGTCACAAGGAGAGGACAGTGATGGAGTGGTTCGAGGAACACAGTGGTGAGTGCCAATTGATGTGCTGGCCCTCCAGCTCACCAGATATGAACCAATTGAACACATTTCTGAATCATTATCAACTGCATTTCGAACTCATTCACAAGGACCCCTTGAGTGCAAGGTCGCAAAAGCCCAATGATGTTCACAACATCGCCATCCCACATATTGTCTAACACGCAACCACAATTTTGGGTGCTAATGGCAACAGGGGGTGGGACTGGAGACATACAATGGTGAGCATAGTGTGAGGCTACAGAGCACAATTGAACTGCTTATTGATATGTAACTCACAACAGTGATACAAAGCGGAGCAATGGCAATGCTAAACAAGGCAAATATCGCATTGTATCGACAACAACAGTTGTTGAAGTTGATGTTTCATCACAAAGCAATTTCATGTAGTTCACCATTCTTGACAGACAGGTAGCTACTAACCCCATCTCCAGAAAAATGTATTAAAGGACAATCATTGTCCAAGTAGTGAGAAAGGAGTGGCAGATGAAATATCAGCATCTCTGCAAGATGAATCAGTGGAATGTATGGTGTAGTATACATTCAACTGTGCGGACAATGTACACGAGGAGTATAATGACGACAATATGTGCTTAACAAGTGAAAGTAACAATATTAGAGAAGGAAAGTTGCTACTCACCATATAGCGGAGATGCCGAGTCATGATAGGCACAACAAAAAGATTCACACAATTATATCTTTCAGCCATTAAGGCCTTTGTCAACAATACACACACACACACACACACACACACACACACACACACACACACACACACACACGTCTGCAGTAAGTGATATTGAAACAGGTATCAAACCATGTAATTCATCATCCTTGACAGACAGGTAACTACTAATCCCATCTCCAGCAAAAGTTAGTAAAGGACAACACTGTCCAAGCAGTGGGTACCAAACACAATTGCGTACATGGAAGATCCTCCATAGCAAAGTAAAAAACTAATTATCAACAGATTTTGAATAAGTCCACAGCAATATGACTGTGTAGTGCATAAAAAAACTACAGATATGTAAGGGAAGAAAAGGTGCACTTGATACAAAAACTGGTGTTTGACATTTCAAGGATACTTGATACAATTTACAGGGTGTACCAATAGTGACGAACTACATTATGCACATCAAACTGCACATGGCACAGATTACAGTAACTTCAAGGAAAGCAGTGGATGGCTGCAGAACTTCAAGCAGTGCTACAGAATTGGAAGATGTAAGATAAAGAAATTTCAAATAAAGTGTCAACTTGACAATGCACAGCAAACTGTGGAATTGGCCAAAAAATCTGTAGATGAGCTAAACAAACTTATCCCACTGTTCAGTAAAGATCCCCCCCCCCCCCCCCCCCCAACTCCGACCATCTGCGTTTTGAAAATGAAGTGCATATGAAAGGAACCCTGAAAATTAAGGTACCAAGACAGTTGTATCAAGACCAACAAACATCAATGCCTCAACAGATTCGTATACAATTATGCCAATTGTAATTCCAGATGGTTAATTGGCTGGAAAGTTATTTATTGCACTGTGTGAAGTTGGAGGTGATCTATCCGCTAAGAAAAGAAGTTAAAAGCAACTACATGTTAAAACCAATTGATGGAAGGAAAGAGAGCTAAAAACAAGGTCTACCTCTTGGAGAAAGGTCCACAAAATACACCTTAGAAACAGTAGAGGTACTGAACCAATGATTAAATGTTTGTCGTCATACTGCTACGACGGATAAAAAGTAAAACACGGTCGACAGCCCACGTGTCATTTGTTAAAACGGCTGATAACTCAGACGGCAAACATACGCTAGAATGTAGTGGATAAAAAAAAGGGGCATTTGGCCAGCAAATGCAAACCATCAAAGGTTGATGGCAATGAGCACAAAGTGGTGGGGATCACCATTTAACAAATGTCAGTGGCGACTAAGACAGTGCCCAATATGCAACCCAGCCAGAAGGATCTCCTCACGACAAGAAAGCTGAGAGGAGGTTGGCCAAGCTGTTGGGAGCTTGTTCCCGTGAAGAGAAAACCAGTGGTGATGCCAAAGTGATGCCACCTGCTGACAGACGGCAACACAGAGATCATCCGAAGGAATGGAAGAGCTAGCAGGGCAAGGCAGGAGGACTGCAGCCTTGGCAGCAGTGTCAGCAGCCTCATTTCCCATCAGGCCAACATGATCAGGAACCCACAGGAATACCACAATGCCTCCTTCAACAGCGAGCAAGTGAAAGCTTTCTTGGACCTGCTGCACTAGGGATGGACTGTGTATAGCATACAAAGGCTCTGAAGGACACAGAGAGAATCGGAGCATATGACACAATTAAAAAGCCTATGTCTTCGGATGTACTGGGTGGCTGATAGAAGGCAAAGGGCTCTGCTGTAAATATTGACCAGTGTTCTAGAGGCCAATACCAAAAATTTGGTGCCAATGATGAAGGCACACACAATGCCACTGTTAGTCTCCAATCCATCAGTGGACACGTAGGTTCTATTGCTAAATTGCTTGCGAAGGGTGAGAAAATTACTGCGATAGATCAGATCTGGAGTAGTTTCCTTGGGAAGTGACTGGAATCCAAGATGAACACAGGCTGCCACATGAAGCCGAGGCAGTGAATGGTCCACACCCATTGGGAACGTGGCAGGTAACATGAATTTAAGCTGCTGGAGCAGTAGCCGAAAGCGAACTCTGGAAGGTAACACAGAAGGAGGACACACCCCATACTGGCAGTCACAGGAGTCAACAAAGAAGAAGGAAAAGGAAGGGTGGTCGTGCATGGCAGACAAATAGCATGTGTAGCCACTGAGGACAGTATCACCCCTGTATGACAGTGGTAGTTCAGCAGCTTCTGCATAGAGACACTCAACCGGGCTAGTGTGGAAGGTGCCAGTGGCCAAATGTATTCCACGATGGTGGATTGCATTAAGATGATATAAGATGGAAGAATGTGCAGATGAATAAGCGAAACACACACTCTTAGTTTTGAATTGACCATTATGTTCCATCACTTCACAAACACACCTGGTGAGAGAAATGGGGCAGTAGCTACAAGGAAGGTGTTTGCCCTTACCAGGTTTAGATAAGGATATGATAGTGGCTTCATGCCAGCATCTCGGAAACATGCCATCTGTTCAAATACAATTGTACGTATGAAGGAGAAAGTGCTTTCCTGAAAGAGAAAGGTGCAGCAACATCTGAATGTGAACATTGTCCAGTCCTGGGGAGGAAGATTCTGATGAAGTAAGAGCTTGGTCTAGCTCCCTCATAGTAAAGGTGGCATTTTAGTATTCGTGATTCTGAGAGGAGAAGGGTATCTCAAAAGCCACCTCCACTTATTTCCAAAGGAGGAAGGTGGGGTGATAGTGGGTGAAGCTCGAAATCTCCACAAAATAGTGGCCCAAGGTGCAGAGATAGCAACAGGATCCACAATGACATCATCTGTTATGGACTGGCTGGATACCAGGGAATGGACCTTGGCCCCAGAGAGCCAAATGAGGTTGCCCCACACAACAGAAGAGAGAGCGAAACTGTTAAAATAATTAACAAATGAAATCCAACTAGTTTTTTTGCTATCCCGAAGAATGCAACAACAATGTGCACGCAACTGTTAATAACGAATACAGTTTTCCCTCATAGGATAACTGTTAAAAATATGGAGAATATTTCTCCGCGTGCGAATCGCATCACGGCACACCTCAGTCCACCAGGGGTCAGGGACACAGCGTAGTAAAGATGAAGCACAAGATATGGAATTTTCTGCAGCAGTAAGGATAACGTTTGTAAGGTGCTCCACCTGTTCATCACAACTGTGAAAACATTATTCGTCGAAGGTTGTCAGGGAGGAGTAAAGCCTCCAGTCAGCCTTAGAAAGCTGCCAGTTGGGTTTACACAGAGGTGGGGTAGGAGTCAGCAAACGGATAGTGCACAGGAAATGGTTGCTTGAGCACGTGTCAGACAGAACAGACCACTAGAGATGATGGGCAAGTTGGGCAGTGCAGAACGAGAGATCCAAATGGCAGTAGATATTCGTGGGGCCTGAAAGGAATGTGGATGCTTCGGTGTGAAGACAGATAAGGTTGAGTTGATTTAGAAAGCTATCCAAGAGGGCACCTCTCGGACAGGTTCTGGAAGAGCCCCAAAGTGGACGGTACACGTTAAAGTCACCGAGCAGCAAAAAGGGCGGAAGGAGGGAGTCGATTAACACCCTAAGCTAGAGTAAGTCTGCCCTGGTAACAGTGTATGACAGAGGAATGCAGATGTCACTAATAGAAAAGGTGAAGTGACAAAGGAAAATGTGGACTGCAACAGCTTGCAGCTGGGTGTTCAGTGAGATGGTTTGGCAGGTCAAATTGGAGCAGAAGGAAATTCCTGGAGGCAGGTAACAACAGGCTGCCGATTCCAAAAGCAGCCATAATACCTCCTTGTTGGATCTAATGCCACAAATGTTCTATTGGAGGAGTCATAATGGGGAATGGGGAGGAGTGAACAAATATAGGGCAGTCACCTCAGCAGCTGCCGAGTGCCAGCCTTCGAAGACTCACTGTTGTGTGGCACAGAGGCTGGAGGATAGTATTCCATGAGATCTACAGAGGTGTTGGCATTCTCCGTCGGTTAGTCAGCAGACTTCATGGCAGAAAAATGGATGGTGGTGCACACCAGCCAAATGGAGATCAGCTGGGTGAGGGTACTACGCGGTGACACCACGGAAGAGGATCTCCGGGTCAGGGCAGGAGAAGACCATTTGCATTTATTCAATTTTTTAATGCCTTTACGGTTGGCAGAGGTTCGCCAGAGGGACGTAAAACGTCTTCGCAGGAGTATTACTTTTGTCCTTTCCATCCTGTGGGTTATGTAGCAAGTGATTTCATTCCCCGAGGGCAAAGATTTGGTGGCTTTTTGCACAGCTGTAGGAGGAGGAGATGGGGATGCTACCATGATACTGGGCAATATTACAACTGCAGTGCTGAATTGGAGGTCGCAGGTCTGCCTGGCCATGTCCTTCGTGGAACAAGGCATAGCAAGAACAGTACTATAAGTGCCAGATGGTACAATGCAATGCTTTTGACTAGCCAACAACTTGCAAGCAACAGGGTGAGGTACTTTTTCCTTCATCTGTATCTCCTGGTGGCCTACTCATCAAGATACATGGGACATTCATGGGATGAGGCGGCATGGTCACCATTACAACTGATACCGTGAGGAGAAGAAGGTGTGCAATGCCCTTGTGAGCATACCTTTCACAAGTAGCACATTTGGCCTTGTTTTGACAGGACATGTGAGTGTGGTTGTAACATTGACACTGGTAGCAATGCATCAGGTCTGGAACACACAGTCAGACTGTGATGACTTCAGAGCCTCCTCTGATCTCTGATGGAAGCACTGCTCGATCAAATGTGAGAAAAAAGAGTACGTGTACATACAAAGGTGGCATCAACCTTTCTCATTACCTGACGGACTACAGTGATGTCCTGGACAGAGAGGTAAATTTGGATTTTTCCGTTGGTCAAACCATCAAGCACCCGAGTGTAAATAATGCCACAAGAAGAACTCAGAATTCGATGGCCCTCGACACGAACAGTACAGCCTTGGAGGAGCGAAGCTGTAAGCGGTTGCTGGGCTTGAAAAGCACAATTGGTCTCCAGAAGCACAGTCCCATTATATAAGCAAGGGCAGAATTTCACAGGGCCTGCAATTGGATCAACACCTTTCTGAATAATAACAGAAATAACCATAGCAAAGGACTGGCCTCCTTCGGTACACGATAGCATGAGGAACTGAGTTGCAGCTGGGAGAGTCTTTGAATCTTTAGCCTCATTCTGTTTACGTTTAGTAGATATAGACTAAGATGGTGATTGCATCATTGCGAAAAAATCTCCCACAATTGCCAGCATCTCCAACAGCACGCACCTTCTAACTAGGGGTCCCTACGGAGGGGAGCTCATCCACCTTAGGTGATTGTTTACACCTCAGGTCACACCTCCTGAACTCCTGGCAATTGGGAAGGTAACAGCTCAGGCAGTCACCTGTTCCTGGGCTGGCCTGTACCAGGAAGTACATGCGAACCCTACCTGTCAACTGGGAGCTGAGAATTATGCATTACCCAGTCACCTGTTATAATAGGCTAGCCTTCAGGAGCGCACAGAGAGGAAGAAGAAAAAAAGGGTAACCTCACAGGCTGTAGCGGAGAAAGGGGAAGAAATGGAGAATGAAGAAAGAAAGAAAAACAGTTGAGGGACTGTTCCAGTGCTGGGCTATTGAAATTGCAACACCCATTTCAGAAAATACTAGGACATGTTACGCACAGGAGGGGAAAAAGAACAGGAGTAGAGACACTCAGAGCATGAAAAGTGAAGAGGTGCTGTGAAAGTTGGGGCCCCATGGCAGTCAAGCTCGAACTCACCAAAGAGTGGTAAGTCCCCTTGGGAGATACTCCTTTAGAGCAAACTATCTCTCTTGAAAAGTATGTTCCATTGCAATTAATACCACGAGGTACCACTGGACAAATTCAGCCTCTGGGTGCTTGTCTTTTCCATTCCTATAAAATGTATTATTGCACTATCTTGTAGCTATGCCTTAAAGGACAGCCAGTTTCACGATAAGTTCCATGACAGACTGTTTTGCATTCAGTTGCATACGACCACATTCCATTAGTTCTCATCAGCCCATTACACCAATATGACACTATATGCCTTCTTTAAATGTAGATACCTAACTGAACATCGTGCATGGTTTGTAACTCCCACAGAGTTTGCCTCTGATCTTGATGGGGTGAACCTTTACAATCAATGTGGCATGCCGTTTTTCATTCGGTATTCATGGTGTAAGTTAATGGTTTGCTTTGAATATTTCATGAATGTTGACATTGTTCATTTTGTGAAGTGTAATACCTATATCCCATAGAAGGTCAATCTCTGCACCTCCTGCAGACCATTTTCTGTAGCCCTCCTGAAGTACACGGTGAGTCATTAGCAGCTAATATTCTTCCTGTCATAATTGTCAGCACAACGCTATCAAATGCACCTTACTAAAGACTGAACTTGCAACCTTGCACAAGAGGTGTTCCTTGTCAGACTTCAGGTTCCCCCTTGTATGATAAATGTACTTCAACTGTTGGACTGAGTATTTTTGTCAGTGGACAGCATTTTCCAGAATATTTACAAAGAAAATTATTACGGATATAACAATGCTGTTTCCAGTCTGCTACCATGAGAATATTCTTAAGTAAAAATCACTAGTACACTATCAGTTTTCCTCTCCTTGATTTCAAAATTTGCTTAAATGTGTGTGTCATTCTTCAAAATATACAGGCTGGACTAATCCCTAACTCCAGCCCAGTTTTCTATGAAAACATCAATGTCATTCTGCGACTAAATGCTGTCAAATGTCGTCCTTAATTGTATTTTCATGGCACACAAGAAATACATATGTATATATTTATGGAGCAATGACAATATTTCATATTTTTTCAGTAGCTAAAATAAATAAAATTAGTGCAGACATGTTGGAAATTTATTTGCTTGACTATACTTCCTAGCTATTTGGAAAGATTTATACAAATAAAATATGAGTTGGGTTTCTTTACAAATTTAAAGCTGTCTTTTGACTGTTTTGTATCACTGATTCAGTGCTCATCTCATGAACAAATGAAAGCAGTGACAAGAGAGTACAACAAATAATGAGAGAATTCAGAGCTGTACACTAGAGAGTTCCAAGAATAGAAAACATGCATTGTCATATTTCATTGACGTTTTTAGTAACTTCTAGTTCATGTCTGCAACTAAAATCCGGCATACGGAATGTTTACTAAGTTGGCTAATAGTGGGACAAAAATTAATACAGATTTCAATACAACAAATCTGACCATTCCCTTCTCATTAACAATAATCTGTGCAACATGTTTCATGCGACCAATTCATCTGTTTTGATTCTAGGTATCCCCTTCCCCCTTTTTCAACATTTGCTATAAATGAAACTTCCTGGCAGATTAAAACTGTGTGCCCGACCGAGACTCTAACTCGGGACCTTTGCCTTTCGCGGGCAAGTGCTCTACCATCTGAGCTACCGAAGCACGACTCACGCCCGGTACTCACAGCTTTACTTCTGCCAGTATCTCGCCTCCTACCTTCCAAACTTTACAGAAGCTCTCCTGCGAAACTTGCAGAACTAGCACTCCTGAAAGAAAGGATAATGCGGAGACATGGCTTAGCCACAGCCTGGGGGATGTTTCCAGAATGAGAGCTTCTGTAAAGTTTGGAAGGTAGGAGACGAGATACTGGCAGAAGTAAAGCTGTGAGTACCGGGCGTGAGTCGTGCTTCGGTAGCTCAGATGGTAGAGCACTTGCCCGCGAAAGGCAAAGGTCCCGAGTTCGAGTCTCGGTCGGACACACAGTTTTAATCTGCCAGGAAGTTTCATATCAGCGCACACTCCGCTGCAGAGTGAAAATCTCATTCTGGATTTGCTATAAATGTTTGCAAACACCCTGTATATTCAGATACTAAACCCAAAAAGGAAACTCAAAATAACTATAAGGAAATGATACAATAGATGAAAAAATGTGACTTTTGCAACTACCACAAATTAGTTTAGAGATCCAGGGGAACCAATCCTAACCATTTCAACAACACAGCACCTTAACCCTTTTCACCCCATCTACAATACTGTTTTTTACAAGTCAAAACACACAAACATAATAATACTTCAACATGTTATGCCCCAAATCTTTTTCAGTTTCACCAAAGTGTGGAACATACCTGGTGTCTCATTATTTTCTATCCATACAGTGTTGTATAATGAGGTTTCTACATTGTACGTGGATAGTATTTCAGTTCACTCCTCGGAATAGATAGTGTAATATGGGGTGAATAGGAACAAATTTCAACTTCAAAAGAAAAAACTAAGAAATTTAAAAAGAAAAATGAAAATATAAATTATATAAGATTATGGGTCTTCTGCCTAATTTTAAAACTGTAATTTGTTTTTGGACCTGGCTCATGATTTTCTAACAAAAAATAAAATAAAAACTTGATGTTTCTATTCATCCTGCAAAGTGAGTTGAAGAGAAACAGCAGAGTTAATTTCTTTATTGCTTCTATTAATTAGTCTTTGGGTGAACAGAGACAAGACAAAATCAGTTTTGCTTCTAGAAGAATAAGACGTTAAGTTTACATGGTTCAAAAAAGTTTTGTTTAGTACAAAATTAAGAATATTGCATGAATTGTGATTTTTATTCTATTTCCCAAATAGTGTTATATCTCTAATTACATTATTGTAACATTAAACTGATGAACTTTGTTTGTTTCTTACTGCATTAACTCACAGACATCACACTTAAAAATGATGTCTTTGAATACAAAAGTCACAGGTACCCCCAGGAGTAACAGAGAGCTTTTGAACAACATCTCCATGACTAAAAAGTAACTCATTATCTGTTAAAACAAACGTATTTAATTGGTCTGGATTTTTTTAAAAAAATCACCCAATGTAATCTTTGCCTTCTAAATAACAAATTTTAGATGCATACAATTCAAATGGCTGTTGACTTTTTATGTATCAGAGTGTACACAAGGACGACGAAAAAAAATTCCCGGATTTTTCCTGGGTTTCCCAGTTAAAAATACACTTTCTCCCGGATGAAAATACACTTTTTCCATGTTAAGTGACAGTATACTTTTCCTTGGAACTGTTAAACTTATCAATCCTTTGAATGGTTATGGTTTTATACACCAGTGTAGAATTTTCTGTCAATTTAGAATACAAAACTACGGGAAAAAAATACTTTTTGGAAAGATGTCTGATGTGCAGCACCATGCACACTGAATATTTTCGTATTACGAAAGTATAAATTCGAATTCCACCAAACACAAGGGGAGGGGGGGAAGGGGGGGGGAGGGGAGGGGAGGGGAGGGGAGGGGAGGGGAGGGGATGGGAGTGGAGGGGAGGAGAGGGGAGGGGAGGGGCAGGGTAGGAGACTATGCTAGGTGGGAGGGCAAAACATCAGACAGACAGGACCTTCGGTGCATGATTTTTGCAAGTCAGAGCCCTGTCAAAGCAACTGATTAATACATTCAAGACCAGGCTAGTGCTGAGTAACAAGTGGTGTACATATAAATTATTTTTTGAAGGGATAAGCAGTACCAGGATTGGATGCGATGGCCCAGGAAATGCGCTTTCAAACTACACTGGTGGGATGATTATGTACATTACAGGTTGACATGACAATGGTGGGGTATTGCTGTTAAAGAGTCTGCATCTGAACAAATATGTTTGCCTCAAACATCAAGACTGTACGGGAGGGAACATAAGACATAGGAAGCATGATAACATGTACTGTTATTTGTTTATAGGTTTAATGTGAACAGAAGTATATAACTGGCCATCAATCAGGGTGTGGTCAACATCAGCCCCCTCCAAGCAACCCATGAAAAGTTTGGCATAAGGAGGAGCCACCCTTGTTCCCATGGGCACATCCTGAGGAGGACAGGACCACAAAAGTTGAAGATGTCATAACATCCTGATCTGTTTGTATGTCCGTCCTCAAAGGTAAAGTAGTTGTTGGTAGTATAAAGTTGATTAATACAAGCAGAAAGAACTTCATAGGTTAGGAATCACGCGAGTGCTGGTTGAGGTAACAAGCAGCAGATAGACCATGTTTATACATTACCTCAATCAGCACTGGCGGATGGTGGTGTAGAGAGAGGTGGTATCAATGGTGACAAGCAAGATGTGTGGTGAGAGTGGTAGGGGGACAGATTTCAGACAATCTAGGGAACAGTTAGTATCTTTAATAGAGGAAGGCAGTATTTGTTCTATATGTTGCAAGTGTTGATCAACTGAGGCAGAGAGATGTTCAGTGGGTGCGTTGAAGTCAACAAGTATGGAACGGTCAGGATGGTTGGTACTGTCGATCTTAGGAAGAAGGTAAATGGTGGGTACATGTGGTTTGGTTGGGGTACGAAGTTCTACTGACTGATCTGTCAGTCCTTGTGGGGGGCCTGGGGTACAAAGGATGCACTGTAGGTCAGTTTGTATCACAGTGGCGAGATCTTGATGGCAGATGGTGCATGCAGAAGTATCAGAAAGCTGCTGTAGACCCTTACTCACTCACTCCCACTCTTGTCCACCGGAAGAATAATGATGGAGTCACCAATTTTCAGGGAACAAAGTGCCTGGAATTCTGCAGAGGACAGTTTAGGGTTTTATTGTAGGGACCTGAGAAAGAATGGTGGTGGTTGTGATCATGAGTTGCTATTGCTGCGGGAGGTGGTGGTGCAGACTGGAGGATATTGATGAGGTAGCCAAAGCTCGGTTATAGGAAAGGAATGGTGGTCGAAGATGTGGCTGTTTGGGGAGCTGGAGTGGGACAGAGATAAAAACACGATTGTTGAGCTAGTGTAGGAGAAAGTAGGATAGCTTTTGGAGGTGAAGTCTGGCCTACTGTTGTAGTTTATAGTTGGCTTTATGGATGATACCCCATGCAAGTCAACAACTAACAGCAACGACAGGCCAGACCTCATTTCAAAAAGATATCTTACCTTCTCTAAACACTGCCTTGAACAGTTTCAACCATGACTGCAATCTGATCCTTCCCCCCCCCCCCCCCCCCCCCCACGATGACAACCACCACCACCTCTTCCAAATCAACCCTTACAAGCTATCCAAGAATTCCTAACATGCAATGTTGCTTCACCATTCTTTCTCAGGTCCCTCTGCAGAATTGCAAGCATTTTTTGACTGCTAGACTTTTGTAACAACCATATGGCCTTCTACTTGGATATTACTACCACCAAGTTATCAGTAAAAAGGAATGAGCATACTGATGACACACAATGTCCTGTTGCAGAGGATGCTCTACAACATGACAGTCAAGACCTTGGTGCCTGTTTCACCACACAAGCCACCTGGATTCTCCTGCCTGACAGCACTGAAAATAAAATGATTTTATGGCATCATTGGCCAAAGACCCCATCTGGGGTTGTTTGGGTGCCTGCTGCAAGTCTTTCTATTTGATGCCACTCTAGTGACTTTCATGTTGATAAAGTTGAGATGAAATAATGAGGATAACACAAACACCCAGTTCCCAGGCAAATAAAAATCCTTGACGCAGTCAGGAAATGAACATGATACCCCATGATCTAAGGGCAGTGACGCTGACAACAAGACAACAAGCTGTGGATCCTGACACCACTTTCCGAAAACTTCGCAAGTGGGAACTGGTTTTAATATGTGCTTGGTTCTCGTTACCCACATGGGCTAAAGTTATGTTTCTTTGCAGTAACTTTTCCTTGACTTCACTCTCTTTTATTATTTGTTTTGTATTTTCATTGTTTATTTTCTGACCTCTGTATTTTCCCCCAGGCCCTCCATTGACTATGGTATATCATATGCACTTAGCTTTCCATTCTTGTTGATTCTTTCATGTCGTTTTTCAGTAATCTCTGTGTTGCTTATTATTCTATCTTCCACCTTTAAGATCTCAGGTACTCAAGTCTCTTGTAACTCTTCCCATTTCCTAATTTCCATCAATACTTTTCCTTCATCCCTCTTCCTTTCCCTTGAACCATTCTGCCTCAAGCAGGAGTCACTGACTCTGAAGGCTCACACATTTTCACATCTTTTAATATACTTACTTCTGGTGCTGCTGAGGGTATTTTTTTATTAAGATATTAACACTAACATGCGGATGTTTTTCTCTTCCAAAAGACTGATCAGCTGCTTGAATGTTGCTGTTTTCAGAGATGTGTTGATGTTCAGCATTCTGAACAGGCGTGTTATTTTGGGTCATATCTTCTGTATTGAGATTCTGGAAAGCTCTGACTCTTCCCTATACAATGTTCCAGGCTCTTCAGAATGGCCTTGTTACACCACTCATGTCAGTGGAGGATTTTTTTTTATTAGTTCCTTTATCCTCCTAGTTAATGACCCAAGAGTAAAGTTTTGACAGCAATACAGGACAGAGGTAGGTGAAGAGCTGTGAATGTGTCACAAATTACTTGTGGAAAACTGTGAATTGAGAGTATCAGTACAAGTAGATGTAGAGCACGCACTGGTGAAGGTAGAGCAATGGGAGGAAGCGCACAGTTAAAGCCACACCCCTGGACATGAACTATGGTTAATGATGTACTTCAGAATACCCCTCCCAGAAGATGATATTGTATGGAGGGCAGAAGTCATACAATACATTGTGGGTGATGAGGAAGAATAACACACCGATTGATTTCAAGTACAGGGACTTGAGATTTAGAATTTATGTATGAGAATGGCTGGAGATGGGTGAGGAGACCTGTGACGCAAAACCTGCGGTTGGATGCAAACCCGTTCCATCACACACTTTAGCTGTTAACCATATGATGATATCCATTTTCCCCTAGGAAAGTTAAAATGTGGGCTACTTTCATAGCATCATCAGGTAACACCTGTGGTAGGGACCTGTCAAGATGTAATCTACACCATAGGTAGAACGAGTCTGAATAGCTGCAGCCATTCTGCAGATGCACTAGGGACAGTCGTCTCGACATAGTATGTAGCTGTGTGTGAAACAGGTGTGGTCAATATGGATGCAAAATAAGACTAAATGTTTTCTTCAAGAGAGGCAAAGTCATGTTCTCCATTTTCTGGTGGATGCTTTTACCATTTAGAACGATCACCCACTCTTCTTACCACTTTTATGAGAGATGTACCTGTAAATCAGCAACTGGGATTTGTCTTACTAATAGGTCCATTGCAGAATGTCCCCCCCGCTAATAATTCAGTGCGATCATTGCCTGGGATGCTTATATGACTTGGAATCCAGAGGGATACTATGGAAGTTCCTATGCTGCGGATGTCATATAAAAGTTTGTGACTGAGGGAGATTAATGGACAAATCTGAGAGCAATTGTAAACTGCCTTTAAGCTATTGAGGGAATCGCTGCAAAGGACAATAATTCTGGAAAAGTCGAGGTTTACATGTGTGAAAGCTCTGTGTGTTGCAACTAATTCTTCCATACACTGCATACAATGGGAAGACAGTATTGTTTGAAAAAGTTTGTCAATAAAGATAGGCAACTTTCTCATCATTCTTAGAGCCATTGGTACACATCAGAAAAGGAATGAAACCTGTGGCAATGAACATTGGGGTCTGTGTGATCCTTCATATCACATGGGAAATCCATTCATACAACAGGTCGGGGGACACTACGGAGGAAGCAGCACTAAACCTTCCATCCAGCGCACCCTACCCCCTCCTCTCACCTATCACCATCACCCACACTGGATTACTGCTCTCCCATCAGGCACAGTTACAGTTCAGTCCGGCCACTGCAGCAAGAGATAGTGGTCATGTGTGCGTGAGTTTTGCTTGTGGGAATGTGTGTGTTTTCTACTTCAGAAGAAGGCTTTCTGGCTGAAAACTAATATGTATAGAAGTCTTTCCATTGCGCTTATCTATGACTTGGCATCTCCACTGATGAAATCTACTACACACACAGTCAGTAACAATTAAAGATACAAATGATAGACTATTCATACCTCTACTAAATGTTCCTTTCCTTTTCTTGGATTGATTGCATTAACTCGTGCTCTATAGTACAGCTTACGTGCATTTGGATTGTCGCTGTAAGGAGCAACATAAACTGCCCCGATTTTTGGTCGTTCTGATAGACATGGTAGCATTTGGTTGTTCAGTTCTGTGAGCAATAAAACTTCTCTTTGTGTAGTGTATTCATCGGCCTTTCTTCCCCAGAAATGACCAGGATCAATCACCTTAAAATAAAACCAAGGACATAAGATGTGGTAATCACATCAACAATGATAAAGTACACAGAATTACATATTCAATTTCAATTCAAGGCAAGAAATCAACAATAGTAATTTACAGTTGACTTACTTCACAGAGGGATAAAACATGAATATTTTCAAAACCATCACATCAATTTTAGCATTGCCACAAGCATGTATTTTGGGCAAAAATCAATCAGATGTAATTGTTAATCAGTTTTATCTTTAGATGACAGGTTACCAGTGAAACCCTTTAAACACCCTTGACATACCACATGCTCTGCTTCCAACATCCATATAGCAGGTGCAAAGATGTCTATAGGAATGGGCAATCACAGGCAGATACTGATCTCTATTCATACAACACACAGCCTTAAAGTGAATCACTGTGTCCCCCACCACTTGTTGCACGGCGGACCAAACTAACTATATGAGGATAAATCACTACTAACAAGAGGAGGAACTGCAGTAGACATGCTTTGACAAAAGACAGAAATTTTTTTTAAATTCCAGCTGCCCACGTACTAATTTACTACTGTTAGTGCCCCATTTCCTGATCTAATTTCTTTAGCACAGCCTGTGTAATCTGACTACATTCTGTAACTCTTGTTTTTCTTTTGTTGATGTTTACCTTATATCCTCCTTTCAACACACTGTCCGTTCTGTTCATTTGTTCTTTTAAGTTCTTTGCTGGCTCTGACATAAATGTGGTATCATTGGGAAAGCTCAAAGTTTTTATTTTCTCTCTATGAATTTTAATTAATTCTCCAAATTTGTCTTTGGTTTACTTTACTGCTTCCTCAATGTATAGATTGAACAAAGTCAATGATAGGCTACAACCCTTTTTCACTCCCTTCCCTTTCATTCCGTTCGACTTTTATTACTGTGTTCAGATTTCTGTGCAAGTTATAAATAACCTTTCACACCCTGTATTTTACCATTACTACCTTTAAAACTTCAAAGAGTGTACTCCATTCTACATTGTCAAAAGCTTTCTCCAGTTTACAACTACTACAAATGTAGTTTGAGTTTATTTAACGTACCTTCCAAGGTAAGTCATATGATTAGCATTTTGGCACTTACTAGATCTTCCATTTGTTTGCAAATACTTTGTGGCAGTACTTTGCAGCCATGACTTATTTAATCGGTAGTTTGGTAATATTCACACCTATCAGAAGCTTCTTTTCTTGGATTTGGAATTATTACATGCTTCTTGAAGTCCAAGAGTATTTCGCTTGTCACACACACATCTTGTACACTGGGTGCAATAGTTTCATCAACGCTGGCTCTCCCACACAGATCAATAATTCCGAGGGAATGTCACCTAGTGTATCGACCTTGTTTTGACTTAGGTCTTTCACTGCTCTGTCAAATTCTTATCGCAGATATATCTCCCGCCTCTTCTTCTACTTCCTCTTCCCATTCTATAACACTGCCATCCAGTGCATTACCCTTGTAAAGAACCTCTACATACCCATTTCACATTTCAACTTTCCCTTCTTTTCATAGTACTGGATTTCCCCCAAGCTCTTGAAATCCCTAAGGCTGCTCCTCTTTCCTCCAAATGTCTCCTTAGATTTCCTTAAGTGGGTATCTATACTTTCCCTAGTTATATATGTGTATTGCTTCTGTCCTCTAGCTATTCCTTCTCAACCATTCTGCACATTCTGCCAATATCATTTTTAGAGGACTGTATTCTCTTTCACCTGTTTCAATTAGTGCATTTTTACATTTTTTCTTTCTTCAATAAAATACATTATCTCCTGTGATAGCTTAGGAGCTATATCAAGGTTAAGTGATACCTGTCAGAGTCTTATGGCGAAAAAAAATGACCCATACTGCTTTGTCTGTGACACTGCAAAAAACATTGATGTCTAGTGAATCCTACTAATGTGTCAAAATTTTATGACAATTTTCAGTGCCCTAAACTCTCACATTGTGGAAATTAACCTTTCCAGATAGGTGAAAAACAACAAATAAACAACTTGCATATTCCAACACACAAAAACTCTTTTCTTGCTTTGTCACCATTTTGTCAAGGCACTGCACTATTAATGCCAATTAGTGGGAAGGGAACAATGCAAACTGAGTGATTTTACAGTTATATTCATGTATCAATCACATCTGAACTTGTAATACCATGGAAAATATACAACACTGGAAACAAATGAATCATTTATAGCAGCCCTGTATATTCAATCTGAAACCTTCAGTGACTCCAGGTCTCTTGCATGTATACAACTTTCTTTTGCAATTCTTAAACCATATGTTAGCGATGATTAAATTATTTTATGTGCAAAATTCTACCATGTGGGATTCTCTCTCATTCCTTTTTCCCTGGCCATTTTCTCCTACTATTTTTCTTTCTCTTCCTTTTCCTAATGTTGAATTCCAATCCCCCATCACATCTAAATTTTCGTCTCCCTTAACTATCTGAGTAATTTCTTTCATCTCATCATAAATTCTTTCACTCTGTTCATCATTCATACCATTGTGGTGGGTGTTGGCTTCGTGCCTATCTGGGATATGATAATACACTCACTGCACTGCTCATAATAATTTAACCACGGTCTTATTTTCTTATTCATAATTATACTTACTCCTTCATTAAGCCTATTTGATTATTTATTGATAACCCTGTACTTACCTGATTAGAAATCCTGTTCATGCTGCCACCGAACTCCACTACTTTCCACTATACTTGACTTCAACGTATCCATTTCCCTTTTTAAATTCACTAACCTATCTCCCCAGTTATGGGCTCTAAAATTTACCATGCTACAAAAGGACATCATCATCATATTAACCTGAAAGCAGAGCTGCATCCCCTTGGGAAAAATATTGAGTGTAGTTTGGCTTGCTTTCAGCTGTTCACAGTACCAGAACAGTGAGGCCATTTAGCTGATGTTACAAAGACAGATCAATCAATCATCAAGGCTGTCGCCCTTGCAACTACTGAAAACGTTGCTCCCTTCCTCAGGGGGCTCATGTTTGTCTGACCTCTCCTTCAGACATCACTCCATTGCAATTGCACCTAAGGCCCAGCTACCTGTATCACTGACGCATGGGAGCCACTCCCACTCAGCAAGGTCCGTGATTCATGGGACAGTCATCACCACTATCATGTGCAAACAGTATGACCATCACCACACAATTACCACTATTTTCAAACCTATCACATTTCACATAGGGATTGTGCCAGCATTCATCCCCATAACGTGAGTCACATTATGCAATGCATATTTTGTGTATACATGATTTTTGCTATTTTCAGATGAAAATCACTGCTGTCAATGGTCTGTTAACATGTTAAGCTCGAAGATGTACCACAGTTCTGAGTCCACATTATACTGTAGGTACCCTTATAACTGGCAGGTTAAACGATTTCAAAGGTCAGACGAAGGCAAGTTTATCATCATTTACAATAAGACTTTCCTCAACTTGGTGTTTGGTTAGAAGACAACTGAGCTTTAATCCACTTACTCATTCAATACCTGGCTGATAGATCCCTCAAATCCAGAAGGAATTTTTTAGTACAATACACTGATCGCAATAAAGCATATCACAGATAACTTTGTAAGATAAATTAATGTTTGATTTATTATTTATTTTTAGTATCTACGAGGAATGTCCACCATGCATTATTAACTCAAAAGAATTCTTTCTCGGGACATGACATAATTCTATTCATGTATTAAAGTTGTACAATCCAGAGAAAACAATGAGCATTTTACAAGTTCTACATAGGACAAGCAAAACTCACAGTAAGAATGTTATTTATGTTTATATAATGTGTTTCAATCCACCTCCTTTCATCAGTGCATGAAAAATTTTGCAACAATTTTGAAAATACGTTTCCAATTTTTATTCAATACAGTTTGCAGTATTAAACTAGCGTAACACTTGTTTCCATACTCACATGCGTTATTGCAATTTCCATGGAACTTGTCGAAATTGATGGGAGGAGTTGCTCACTTTTTCGTTCTATGCCTCTCGTCTCTAAAGACAGCATAGCACCCTTTGATGACAACCCCAACTTCTTCACCCTTTCAGCAGCCAGATGAGGTCTACACAAGCAAAGTCATAAACTAGCGTACATGAAATTTTTAAGCTTCAAACAATGTATCAAAAGCTCTTACAACTTACTGCAGGTGAGTAGATTTTATCAAATTATAAATCCTTCCATGTTTAACACACTTAAGATTTTTTTTTCTCCATATGTAAATACAATATGTGACTTATTTTTGAGATGCTCTGAATTTAAAAACTATGGTAACTAATCAGAATATGTTACTTCTTACATTCAAACAGCATAATAAAATGAGTGGATGCATTTGATTTTGAGCACTAACCAGCAAGCAAGCCAAAGTTAAAAGACCACAAAATTGCCAATTATTGTTTTTTTGTTTTAGTGCGCAAAAACAACTAGGGTCATACGCACCCATGTCACAGCCATAGAACACGAAGATGAAAAAGGAGTTAAAAGCAACTACCTATTAAGCTCAATTGACAGAAGGAAAGACAGCTAAAAAACAGGGACTTTGAGAAAAGTCCATAAAATAAGCCTTAGAGAGAACAGAGGTCCTGAACTAAAGATTAAATGTCCATGGCATATTGCTGCAATGGATAAAAAGTAAAATGCAGTCAACAGCCTGTGTGTCATTCGCTAAGATGGCCGATCAATCACACGGCAAACATAAATGAGGGGGGGGGGGGGGGGGGGGGAAAAAAAAAAAAAAAAAAAAAAAAAAGTGGATTTGGTCAGGAAATGCGAACCATTAAAGGTTGAGGAAAATGACCACAAAGTGGTGGGGGACCACCACATAACAAATGGCGATGGTTAAAAAGACAGTGTCCAATACGCAACCTAGCTAAATGATCTCCTCATGACAAGAGTGCAGAGAGGAGGTTGGCCAAGCTGCTGGGAGAGGTTTAATTCCCCGGAGCTTTTTCCCATGAAGGGAAGACCAGCGATGATGCCAAAGTGACACTACCTGCTGAGGGAGTGGATGAACTAGTGGGCCGAGGTACAAGAACTGCAGCCTTGGCAGAAGCGTCAGCGGCCTCATTTTTCATCAAGACCAACGTGACCAGAAACCCACACACATCACAGTGGCTCCATCAAGAGTGAGCAAGTGAAAGCTTTCCTGCATCTGTTGAAATAAGGATGTGTGGTGTACAGCTCACAGAGGCACTGAGAGAGTTGGAGCAGACTGCACACTTGAAAAGCCTGTTTCGCCGGATGTACTGCGTGGCTTGATAGAGGGAGAAGAGCTCCACTGTAAATACTGGGTAGTGTTCCTGAAACCAATATCAAAAATTGTAGGTGCCAATGACAAAGGCACACCAGACACCATGGTCAGCCCAAGAGCCATCAGTGTAGATAGAGTGAGTCTCAAGTAGAGTCCTTAGGAAGCAAATGAAGTCCAAGGTGAAAACAGGCCACTGTCACGTAGCCAAGGTGGTGAAGGGTTCAACCCAATGGGAAAGCAGCAAGAAGCGTGAAGTTAAGCTGCTGGAGCTATAGCCAAAAACGAATTCCACGAGGTAACAGAGAAGAGGGATGCACCACATACTGGTGATCAAAGGAGTCATCAAAGAAGGAGGCATATGACGGATGGCTAGGCATCACAGAAGAACGACATGCGTATCTGCTTAGGAGAAAATCTAGTGAAAAAGACGCCAGTGGCCAAACAGGTGCCACGATGGTGAATTTTATTGAGGCGGCATAAGATGGACAGATGTGCAAATCCATAAATGAAACACCCATAGTTTAGTTTTGAACGGACGAGGCTCTGGTCCAAATGGAGAATGGTGGTTCAATCCACTCCACAAATAGTACTGCTGAGGAAACGTAGGACACTGAGGGATCATGTACAGCAGGTGGCCAGCTAAGACATGTGGGAGGACCAAGAAGGTTTCCTACCGAACATGAGCCCCAGCAATTTCATAGTTTCAAACAACGGATGAGCAACAGGCCCAAAATGTAAAGACAATGAAAGAAACCAATTACACCACCAGAAATTCATAGAAACAGTTTTGTCAGTGGAAAAGCGAAAGCCATTGTCAATGCTCCATGAGTAAAGACCATCAAGATATTGCTGAAGACCCTGCTCAAGGAGACAAGTCCGTGGAGAACCGATAGATGGCAAAATCGTCAACAAAAAGGGAGCCGGAGATGCCCAGCAGAAGAAAGCCCATAACAGGATTAATGATAATAGCAAAGAAGATGACAATCAGGACAGAACCCTGAGGCACATAGGTTTCATGGATAAACGTTTCCAACAAGGCAGAATCCACATGTACCTTGAAAACTCGATCTTTCAAAAATTTCTGAAGGAAACAGGGCATGTGGCCTCGGAAGCCCCATGTGTAGATAGTACAAAGGATACAAGTCCTCCAACAGGTGTTGTATGCTTTCTCCAAATTGAAAAACATGGCCACATTTTATATTTCCACAGAAAACCATTCAAAACATGGGTTACGCCATTTGAAAGCTGGTGGTAATAATTTGTTTAGCGCATTGTCTATCTGCATGAATCATTTATTCCATCACCTTGCATACACAGCTGGTGAGAGAAATGGGGCAGCAGCTAGAAGGAAGGTGTTTGTCCTTACTGGGCTTAGGTATGGGTATGACAGCGACTTTGTGCCTGTGTCTGGGAAATGTGCCCTCTCCCCAGATGCAATTGTATATATGAAGTAGAAAGTGCTTGTCCACTAGAGAAAGGCTCTGCAACATCTGAATGTGAACATCGTGCGGTCCTGGGGCGAAGGATCAGGATGAATTGAGAGCATGATCTAGATCCCTCATAGTAAATGTGGCATTGTAGCATTCACGATTCTGAGAAAAGAAGGGTATCACCTGAGCCACCTCCACTTTCTTCAATGGAGGAAGACAGGGTTATAGTGGATGGAGCTTGAAATCTACGCAAACAAGAGGCCCAAGGCATTGGAGATAGCAATAGGGTCCACTATGCCATCATATGCTTCGGTCAGGCCGGAAATTGGGGAATGGACCTTGGTCTCAGAGAGCATTCACAGGTTGGTCCACACGACAGAAGAGAGAGTGGAACTTTTATAAGCACTATTACATGAAATTCAGCTAGCTTTTTTGCTATCGTGAAGAATGTGAAGACACTGCTCATGTAACTGTTTGTAACGAACGCAGTTTGCCATTGTAGGATGATCGTTAAAAAGGCGATTACATCTCCGCACGCGAATTGTGTCATGGCACACCTCAGTCCACTAAGGGACCAGGACACATTGTGTTAAAGATGAAGTGCAAGGAATGAAATGTTCTGCAGTGATAAAGATAAAAGTTCGTAAGGTATTCTACCTGGTCATCAAATCTGGGGAAATAGTCTTCGTGGAAGGTTGTCGTGGAGGAGTAAGGCCTCTGGTCAGTCTTAAAAAACTGCCATTTGGTTTTGCACATATGTGGGATAGGAGGCAGCAAATAGATATCACACAGGAAACGATTGCTCGAGTATGTGTCAGAGAGAAAAGACCACTCAAGATGACAGGCAAGCCGAGCAGTGTAGAAGGAGAGGTCCAAATGGGAATAGGTGTATGTGGAGTCTGAAAGGAAAGTGGATACTCCTGTGTTAAGGCAAACGAGGTTAACTTGACTGAGACAGTCAGCCAAGAGACCACTTCTCAAATAGGTTCTGGGAGGACCCAAAAGGGGGAGATGCCATTTCAGCCACCAAGCAGCAGAAAGGGGTGAGGGAGTTACCCAATAAGCTGGAGGAAGTCTGCCCTGGTGACACCGAATGGTGGAGGGATGTAAACAGTACAATGGAAAAAGGTCAAATGAGGAAGGAAAATACAGACTGCAACAGCTTGAAGCCAGGTAGTCAGGTAGATGGTTTGACTATGAATGTCATCCTGGATGGGCAGTATGACTTCCCCATGAAGTGGAAAGCCATCTTCAGAGGGAAGGTCAAAGTGGTCATGAGGATGCAATTTTGTTTCCTGGAGGCAAAGAACAAGTGGGTGCTGCAATTCAAGAGCAGCCGTATTTACTATTCATTGGTCCTAAGGCTGGCAACGTTCCATTGGAGTGGAGTCATAATGAGGAAAAGAAGAAAGGAAAAAATTAAGGGGTGTCACCTCATTGAGGTTGGCAGTGCGCACCGCACCGGCATCACAGATGTAGGCTGGGTGATGGTATCAAGTAGCGACACCATTGAAGAGGATCTCCGAGTTGGAGAAGGAGAGGATCATTTGCCTTTGCTTGATTTCTTGCAACCTTTGCATGTGGCAGATGACAATTCAGATGACTGTTGTTTGCAGGGACGTAAAAAGTCTCCGTGGGAGTATTCCCTCTGTCCTTTTTGGCCTGCCAGTTGCGTAGAAGGTGACTTCACCCTGTGAGGCAGAAGTTTGGTGGCTTGTTGCACAGCTGGAGGAGATAACCGGGAGGCTGCCATGACACTGGGTAATTTTACAACCATGGTGCTGAATTTGAGGTCACATGTCTGCATGGTCATCTTATTTGTGGGGTAAGATGGAGCAAGAATAGTATCAGATGGCAAAATCCAGGGTTTCAGACTAGCCAACAACTTGCAAGTGACAGGGTAAGACACCATTTCCTTCACGTGTATATCCTGAGTGGATCGCTCAATGAAATACATGGGACAATCTTGGGAGGAGACAGCATGGCAGCCATTGCAATTGATACAGTAGGGAGAAAGAAGTGGACAATCACCCTTGTGAGCATCTATACATATTAGGCCAGATGTTGACAGGACATTCGAGTGTGGTTTAACAATGACACTGGTAGCAGCGCATTGGGTTCGTAATATATGGTCGGACTGTGATAACTTCATAGCCTGCTTTGATCTTTGATGGAAGCACTGCTCTATCAAATGGAAAAAGAGTGTGTGTGGGCACTAAGGATGTATCTACCTTTTTCATCATCCGACGGACTGCAATGTCATCCTGATCAGAGAGGTACGCTCCTTCCAACTGGGGGCTGCACCCATCTTAGGTGATTGTTCACACCTCAGGAAACATCTCAAGTCACACCTTCTGAATACCTGAAAAGGGGAACAACTGGAAATTTGGGAAGGTAACAACTCAGGCAATCACCCCTCCCTAGGCCTGGCCTGTACCACAGGGTATGTGCGAACCCTAACTGTCGAGCCAGGGCTGTGAATTGTATGTTACGCAGTCAGCTGTTACACATCAGCCACATCGGCCGACCTTCAGGAGTCCACAGGGAGGAAGAAGAAAAAGAGGAACCTCAAATGCCAAAGTGGAGGATAGATAGGAGAAGGGGAATGAAGAAAGAAAACAAGGAACAAACAACACTGGAGACACTGTTCAGATGTAATGCTGCTGAAAATGCAGAACATATTCCCAAAAACATTCCAAGAATGTTCCCCAATGGAGGGGTAAAGGAAAAGCACTTCAGCTATGAAAAATTCACCAAGATTGGCAAAGTTTTACAGAAGCTCAAAATTTAGCATTATCTTCAATATGAGATGCTTTTAACACATTGGAGACAAGTGACATTGCTCCTATGTTGGACAGATTTACTCCAAAAAGCTGACCGACCTAGGACCTATGTTGGCCATTTCTCAGGTCTGCAAACATATCACATTTGTTTCACATCTGTCATCTCTATAAAGGTACTCTGTGATGCTTGCACTACCAAAAGAAAAAAAAATTGGTAGCAACTGTCACTCATATCAGTGGGAAAGGAATTTTACTTGCTCTGCAGCATTCCAATTTATCCTGTTGCTATGCACAGCACCTCACAAGGTCATACACTGAGCAAAGGGTCTTGATTGTTGTCTATGTTGTCAACTTCGTGCTCTGTTTTCAAGATGGCCTCATGTGATGAAGCAAGAGTCTCTGTTGAGCAACAGCAATTCTGAGCTTGATGAACAAATTTCTAGTTTTGAAAGCAGTGATGGAAGCTATTTGTTTCATCACATTTTTTCTGTAAGTGTACATATTGTCTACTGTACACCTGAAAGCTAGTTTTTACAATTTATGCTATAGAAGAAGAAGGCATTTCAGATGGTGAAGTGTCAGCGAACTCTCAAGATGAAGCTGCTTATGTTGATGCTGTCTCCAGCTACCAATCTGCCTCTTTTGACTGGGCAGTGGACAGATGCGGACACACCGATGAGAACCCACTGTTCCACAACTTCCAGTTTCTGAACAATTGTGTGGAATTTAAATTCAAGTTAAGCAGAACTCTTCTGTATCTGATAGTTTCACTTACTGATTAAGAATTACTGTAGGTGGTAAAACACGTGGCAAACCACTATACTCAGAACAACCACTGACAAGATAAATGCAACAGGCAAATTGAGGCCACATTCAGTCTGGCACAAGTGAAACACTGTAAAACTCAGTGAACAGTATAGACAACAAACACAAAATGACAGCAATTAATGTCAATGTCAGAATGAAGTTATGAATCATAGAGAAGACGAAAGCAGACTGTATTTTTTATTACAATAAAAACAAGGCTCATGTGGACCACAGCAACCAGCTAACAGGCTACACCACTTTTGAGAGGAAACAAATAAAGTGGTAGAAGAAAGTTTTTTCCCTTCATCTTTTTATGATAATAGTTGTAAATTCATATTTTTTATATAAAAAGTCGAGGCCTCCTAATAAACATCTTGCTGAGTTCATTGTTGAATTGGCAGAGGTTTTGCTGAACAAAGGTGGCTTTGTTGAATCAAATTCTACCTAAAACATTTCACCTCTCAATAGACTCAGTGAAAGACAGTTTCCTAAATTAATTTCAGCTTCAGAAAAGTCAAAATAGCCTCAGAGAAGATGCAAAGTTTGTGTGGAAAGAAGTGAGGCAAGATCTGGCTAAGTGGCAAGGAGAGATAGATAATATTGAGAAGAAAGTGATGGAGGACTTCGTTTTCGAGAATGATTTGAAATTTTTCACACTAAACCACATTTTCAGTACAGAAAACAAAATTTTCAAACAGTTTTATTTTTAGACCAAAAAATTCTAATCTTTTCTACATTTAGGAAATTAAAGATGAAAACAATTATGTTGTTTTTCTGAAAACAAAACATTTTCCTTTTAACATAGAAAAATTGTCACTGATGTAAGTCTGTGTTTCTTTGCAGCATTTCATACAAAAAAGATCCACCTTTCAAATGCAGTAAATTGATCTAAGTTCTGCGCAGTAAAACCTGCTACACCAAATTCAGAACAACAGAAAATACACAGTAGCAGCAAAATGAATTACACCCTAGCAGCCAAGTCCTCAACATGTTAATAGTTTCCACAACAAAACTCTGTCTCAAAATCTTGCAGGAAACTCAAAGATATTCTGGTTTTATGTAAAGTACACCAGCAACAAGACACAATCACTACCTTCATTGTGAGAAATCAATAGTAATGTTACTGATGACAGTGCCACTAAACCAGAGTTATTAAACACAGTTTTCCAGATTCCTTCACCAAAGGAAATGAAGTAAATATTCCAGCATTTGAATCAAGAACAACCAATATGAATAACTTAAACATAGATATCCTTAATGTAGCAAAGCAGGTTAGATCACTGAATAAAAAAAAGGTCTCCAGTCCAGAAAAAAGTTGGTTTCTTTCCGAATACACTGATACAATACCTCCATACTTAACAGTCATATACAACTGCTCACTCAACAAATGATACATACCTAAAAACTGGAACATTGCACAGGTCCCACCATTGACAAATAGCCACCACTGATTCAGAAAATATTGTTCTTGTGAAACACAACTAGATCTTTATTTGCATGAAGTAATGAGTTCTACTGACAAGGAATGTCAAATTGAGCCCATATTTTGAAATTTCCAGGTTTTTGCCAAAGTTCCTCACAAGCAACATCTAATGAAATTGTGTGCCTATGACGTATCATCTCAGTTGCGAAATTGGATTCATAATTTCCTTTCAGAAAGGTCTTTATCTATATAAATGTTTTAGGAGACAATCTGAACAGCCCCTCTTAGATTGCTTGCAGATGATACTGTCATTTACTATCTAGTTAAGTCATCAGAAGATCAAAACCAATTGTAAAATGACTTAGACATATTATCTGTATGTTGAAAAAAGTGACAGCTGTCTCTGAATAAGAAAAAGTGTGAGGTCATCCAAATGCGTACAAAAAGAAATCCATTTAATTTTAGTTACACAATAAATTACAAAAATTAAAATTCAACAAAATACCTAGGAATTAAAACTACAAAAAACTTAAATTTTAAATTTTAGCAATGACAAAGATAATATTGTGGACAAGGTAAACCAAAGACTACATTTTATTAATAGAACACTTAGAAGACACAACATTTCTATTAAAGAGACTGACAACACTACGTCCATCCTCTGCTAGAGTACTGCTTTGCAGTGTGGGATCCTTACCAGATAAGATTGATGGAGGGCATTGAAAAAGTCTAAACAAGTGCAGCTTGTTTTGCATATCGTGAAATAGGGAAGACTGCAACACGGATATGATAAGCAAATTGAGGTGGAAATCATTAAAACCAAGACATTTTTCATTTTGGCGAGTTTTTTTTTTTTTAATGCAATTTCAATCATCAACTATCTCCTCCAAATGCAAAAACCTGCATAAGAAGTAATGGTCATCATAATAAAGTAAGAGAAATCAGAACTCGTACAGAAAGATTTAAGAATGATGCAGATATAGGTATGTATGGTTGACTGATTGATTAATTAATAAGACAAACCAGCCATAAGTTAAAATCTCTGCACAAACTGGGAAAAGGCTCTAATATTACAGAAAAATTTAACAATTTACTTATAAGCATCTCATTATCATCTAAAATTAAAGTCAGGCCAAAGTTTTCATCTTGTCAACATATAATATACTGGAATCTAAAATGTGCACTGTGATCGCTACCCCAATTGGTATGTATTCCTTTGGGTCTTCTTGTTGGACAGAATAAATGTTCTTCAATGGCTAGTGGTGACCACTTTGTCCCTGCTATGGTGCTGGAAAGATGGGTTCAATGGTCAAATTGTTGGCTTCACTGACTACAACTTCTTGTCAGCCACTTCCTTCCATAGTGTTTCACAGCGACACTATGTTACATAGGATACAACATTCCGTAAGAGGACATAGCAATGAGTACCAGAATTCCCCTGCCAGGAGTTATGGGTGGGTGTTTATCACCTTGCACTTACCATCACCAAGTTTAGTCTTGGATTAACAGTCATCCATGCTGGTTATTTACTTCAGCTGTGTATAAGAACTGAAATGTTAGCTGCATCAAGTTCCTCCACTTATTTTTTTTGTTCATGCGGAAAAGACAGTTGTTGCTGAACAAACACTGTATAGAATGTGTAGCTATAGTGCAGATTCTGGTGTAGACTCTATTTTACATGCATGTCAAACCACGTGTAGCTGGCTGCTGCATAATAAATGACAGCTCACCAGCCTCAGCACAAAGACTAGGTACAGGATTGTTTTGGTAAGCCCCTGTGGAAAGTCTAATGGCCGCATGGTGGGTAACATTTAAACTATTTATATGGGAGTGTCTAAGAGATCTGTATACTATGCAACCATATTCACATTATGACATAATTAATATACTAGAAAAAGTGGGTATACTAGTTCGACTGAGATCTCAGTTCTTGCCACTGAGACTTTTAAAATGCCGAGCACCTACAGACACTACATTTAAAATTACGCAGGCGAGGCAGTCTTTACACAAATAACATCCCAGAACCTCACCAAGGATTTCAAATTTGAAACATCCCTCATCTGAAGTGCTGGTAAACTAAAAAAAATTACAACAATCTGAATATAGACTATTCAGTTTCTTTCTTTCTTTCTTCTTCCCCCTACAGAACATTTAAAACAAACTGATATTAGCCCAGTTTTTCAATATTTTAAGAGTCAGTAATTCAGAAGAATAATGGATGAGACAGAAGAAAGAAATGAACACAGAAGAGTTTTCCTCAAACAGTGAATACTGGAGAGAGTATTGGCCACAACGTGTCATGAGCTCAACGGCAGAAGTACCACTTAGCAATGAAGGGCTTTAACGATATGGGGAAATTCCCATGAAATCTTTATTTGTGTACAGGGCATATGACACATCTGAAAATGGTATAATACACTTTCTCCACATTGAAGAAGGACCGAACAAAGTATTACTTGCAAAAAAAAAAAAAAAAAAGGTCTCATATCACTCCTTCTCAGTGGCTGAGACAATCAATAAAGCAATATGGCTCTGGCAATTACATAAATGTGACAAAATTAAAGTCATGATCTATTTAAAAAATTTGCATTATCATATGCTACAATAGCAGTACTTACAGCATCAAGTTAAGTATAACTGGTATTTTTAATTGGCGAAGTTTTACTGCTCTGTATACGGCCATGGAAACTTTTCCTGGTATAGTCGCATCCAAGTTACGGTCATCCCGTTCATTGAAAGTTTGTCCAAATTCAATATATACTTTCCTGTGTAGTATAAATAAACAGCAAATGTAATTATTTTTAGAAACTGCTAGAAGTCATTTTAGTTCATACACTCAGAATCACATAATAATATGTCAACTTTAGGCTAGAGAGTGAATATAAGTGCAACTGAATGTTGATGCAGACTATATTGTCACATGCAAGTATTTGAGAGATGATATTGAAGTCTGCATTTGATGTAATTTCCCATATTTATTAAATAAAATTCTGTCTATAGCTTCTGTTACTGGAACCAAATACAGCTGCTGTAATCACTTGCAATATTCATTTAGTTATTTCTAATGTGCTATATTTTATTGTTTGTATTCCCTGAAGGCCAACATGTGATTGGCAATTATAGGTAATACTTTTTACTTCATGGAAAACTATCTAAAATGTAAAGCTTCCAATGGCATTCATGGCTCATTACTGTTAGCCAAATCAGTTGGAGTTTTTGACACTTTGTGCATTTGTACAATTTTGGTACCAAAGAATCTGAACATATGAAATACAATTTCACTTAGATACATAACTGACACAACCTTTTGTAAGCAGCCTCTCCTTCCGCCCATACACACACAGACAACCATCAACTATTTCATTGGAGAGATGGTCTTCCCAACATCTACATCTACATCTACATCCACAAACATACTCTGCAAGCCACTGTATGGCGCGTGGTGGAGGTCACCCTGTACCTCTACTAGTCATAACATAAATAGACAGAAGCCATGATCAGTTGATGTGAAATAGTTTCCTTACTTTCACAACAATCCCAGCACATCTGTAAATAATATGGTCAATCTTTGTATGTCAATCACTAACGCCTTCATTTGAAAAATTTAACAGCAGGCAGTTGCTCACAAAGCCCTTATTCGACCATTTCCTGAGTATTGTTTGTTGGTCTGTCTGTCTCAGACTTGTACTGGGTTAGATGAACTGAAGATAGAGAAAAGATTTAATGAAGAGCTACAATGCTCATCAAATGTTCATTCACTCAACAAAATGCAGTGTGCGACACTATGAAATCTGTTGTGCACTATGGAACACCTTAGTCACAAAATTCTGAGGGTCCACTTTCCAAGAGACTATAGAAACCTGCTGTTTGATTTGACACACATCTCGTGTGACGACAACAATGCTAAAATTACAGAATTTTTTATTCTTAGGCAGTGATAGCAACAGTCTCTTTTCCCACGCACCCACTACAAACAGCAAATGTACAGGGGAGGGGAAGGTATAACACAGGTAGTTGTATGCCCTTTGCCACATACACTATGTGATCAAAAGTATCTAAACACCTGGCTGAAAACGACTTACAAGTTTGTGGCGCCCTCCATCGGTAATGCTGGAATTCAATATTGTGTTGGCCCACCCTTAGCCTTGATGACAGCTTCGTTTCTTGCAGGCATACGTTCAATCAGGTGCTGGAAGGTTTCTTGGAGAATGGCAGCCCATTCTTCACAGAGTGCTGTGGTGAGGAGAGGTATTGTAGTCAGTCGGTGAGGCCTGGCATGATACGTCCCAAAACATCCCAAAGGTGTTCTATAGGATTCAGGTCAGGGCTCTGTGCAGGCCAGTCCATTACAGGGATGTTGTTGTCGTGTAACCACTCCACCACAGATCACGCATTATGAACAGGTGCTCAATCGTGTTGAAAGATGCAATCACCATCCCCGAATTGCTCTCCAACAATGGGAAGGAAGAAGGCGCTTAAAACATAAATTTAGGCCTGCGCTGTGATAGCGCCATGCAAAACAACAAGGTGTACAAGCCCCCTCCATGAAAAACATGACCACACCATAACACCATCACCTCCGAATTTTACTGTTGGCATTACATATTCTTGGCAGATGACGTTCACCGGGCATTATTCGCCATACCCACACCCTACCTTCAGATCGCCACATTGTGTACCATGATTCGTCACTCCACATAATGTTTTTCCACTGTTCAATCATCCCATGTTTATGCTCCTTACACCAAGTGAGGCGTCGTTTGCCATTTACCCACGTGATGTGTGGCTTACGAGCAGTCGCTCGACCATAAAATCGAGGTTTTCTCACGTCCCACCTGACTGTCATAGTACTTGCAGTGGATCCTGATGCAGTTTGGAATTCCTGTGTGATGGTCTGGATAGATGTCTGCCTATTACACATTACAACCCTCTTCAACCGTCAGGGTCTCTGTCAGTCAACAGGCAAGGTCGGCCTGTACACTTTTGTGCTGTATGAGTCCGTTCACGTTTCCACTTCACTGTCACATCAGAAACAGTGGACCTAGGGATGTTTAGGAGTGTGGAAATCTTGTGTACAGACATATGGTGCAAGTGACACCCAATCGCATGACCACATTCGAAGTCTGTGAGTTCCGCGGAGTGCCCCATTCTGCTCTCTCACGATGTCTAATGACTACTGAGGTCGCTGAAATGGAGTACCTGGCATGCACAATGCATCTAATATGAAAGACGCATGTTTTGGGGGGGGGGGGGGGGGTGTCCGGATACTTTTGATCATATAGTGTACATATGATAGCTTGCAGAGTATAGATGTAGAAATAGGTTATTATTAAGTCTTGTTTTCAATTATAAATAAGTTTTGTTTTCAACACATACAATGGACTTGCCATTGCACAAATAATTCCTCCATGGACTGAATAGTTATAAGCATGTAGTTGCTTTTTTACTAACTGTCCATTTACTATTAATTCAAGATCTGCATTATGCTCTGAAAGCCACAGTACCTAATACTAACCACATGATCTTTTTGCACACAAATGAACTCTATAAAGTAGACCCCCTGTGCAACTCTGTTATCAGTGAATGAAACAGTGAACAGGAAACCATCCACAGATACCATAAACAGTAAAATTCAACACTCGAAACGGTGCACCATGTCAATATCAGTAGCTTTAGACTAATATTTGCACATGGAGTGAAGTTTTTAGTCACTTGTAGGAATATTAATAAAAGCAGTAAGAGCCATGTGCAAAATAAAATGAGAGCATGATTTAATAGTAGAAAGTGGTGGAAACTACACACACATAGAAATAAGTGAACAGCACATTTCAGATTTTTTTCAGACGTATAAATCTTAGTGTTAGAATGAACCCAAACTCACTTGAGAAATTACACGATCTTGGACCAAACTATAATTATAACTGAATAACAGCTCATCAATTAATTATACTGCAACAGGCATAACCATCTAATGCCACAAACAGATAATATCCTTCTATTGTCAACAGAACTGAGCCATCAACCAACAATTTATAAAAATTTGTATTTAAATGATTTGGCACATGTTGCTAAAAGACGTGCTGTATCAACCATAAATAATCACCACTCTCAAAATACAATTCCAACTTCAGGAAAGCGGCATCATACACATTTAAGGAATTGAAGCTATTCACTAGAACAACACTGGATGAAATACGTTGACCTAAAAGAAGATTACATTACAAATTGCATTTTTTATTAATAACATGGCCACTCACTGCCAGGCTGATGTTTTTACATCTTGTCCTTGAACAATAGAGGTTTCAAGATATAAAGCTTCTTCCTTGGTGGTCTTTCATTCATTATTTGACCTCTGTATTGTTCAGCACTTTACGAATACTGATTATTTTTCACTGAAACAGTTCCAGTTGCTTCAGTTACATATGGCCATGCCTCAATCTTGACCACACATTATTACACTTGTAATGGCGCCACTCTTGTTTCTTTCCCAGTAACTAATAACTGTTACATGAAGACTTTTCATTATTTTTGTTAGTTACATCTAAACATTTTGTACATTCACTGATTGTCTCAAAATAGTTACATTAAAATGTCACAGTGACTGGAATACAAAGTAGTGTGTACTGGATCAGATAGTAAGTAGAAAGGAATGAACATGTTTGTGAGAAGACAAATTTGTGAAATGGGAGAGGGAAACTGCTCAGCAAGCAAAGATGCAGAGAGATGTGGACACACATACAGAGAGGTATAGAAAGGAAATACCAAAAATATCTATGAGGAAGTAGGACCAGTGGGAAGAATGTCATAAATGTGAAACAAAGGAAACAGCAACATAAATGAAACAGGAGTGACTGGAGTCTCACAAACTGTACACTCTCTTCCATCTGCACAAATGATACCCTGCTAGGTAACCAAGTGCCACTGGATGTCACTCAAACTTTACAACAGATCTCTTCTTGACTAATTTGTTGACATTTCTTATTACATATCAGAATATCATAACAATCATTCCAAGGCAAAAAAGAATGGCACATGCCTGAGTCCTACAGTTCTTTCAAGTTGGGATGAATAACATACCTTAGCTAAAACTTGGATTATGTCTTGTACTGCTAAGTGTCATTTGTTGCTTGTAACGCATCTCTGGTGCAATAGGAGAACCTTACTGTCTCCACTATCACAATCACTGCATTTTATGTCAATAAATATATTAAATTTTTAGCTTCCCCATCACATAAGGTACAAACACAAAATGACTAGACTTCTATGAGTGAAACATAAGAATTCATAAATAATATGGTTCTAAACACAACCTTACTCTTGTTATTAATCTCTTCATTAAATTTCTTTAAAAATGATGAATTATTAACCACAGAAATATTATCTTACTCACGTCGACCCATCAAAAGACACCTTCATGTCCTTTGCACATGTTTTCAGTGCTTCTTTGATGCTTCGTACATACAAAATACCAGGTTGATTCATGGGCATGCCTTGAAGAAAAACTGAATTGTAGGGATTGTGTCCAGCCAACTCTTTAACAGCTTCACGTTCATCTACTTGTCCCCCTTGGGCACTGCGCACAAAGTAGTTGGGATAGAACGCTCCAGCCATGACTATCTACAGTAAGAGGAAAGAACAATGAATGATTCCCAAAACTATCACAGCAGTATAAATTATTAGGAAAGTTCTGGCAGAATGTTATTAATTTAGGAATAAAGGAGGCCACTCACTGAATAGCAAAAATGTTGAGTTGTTGAGTGGCACACACACATTTGTGCCCCTACATTCTACATTGTGCTTGTGCTGCACGCAATGTACGGGGAGAGAGGAGGAGGGGGGGGGGAGGGGGGGGGTGAAGCTCAACAAAGGATATATTCTCATAGCTAACAAATTTTCTCTCTCTCTCTCTCTCTCTCTCTCTCTCTCATGTGTGCCAGCCGACGACTCACGCTACTGCTATTTGGAGTGTGGTCTCCTTTACTCCTAAATTATTTCTACAAATTACCACAGCACTGTCCTAGAAACATACTTCAAATTCACAACACTTTGCATAACAATTTGGTTAACATTCACAGTAAGAAACAAATGAATAATTAGATAAAAACTCTATGTGTGGCGCAGATAAAAGGGGAGAGACACGTCAAAGTACACTGCTACCCATTAAAATTGCAACAACTGGAAGGATATCAAGTAAAATGTTGCTCATCAAACAATGAAAACTATACTTTGGAATATCAGTAACAAACTCACCATAAATATGACGCACTCAATTGCAGATATGCATAATGAAAAGAGACTGTTACAATCTAGCTTTTGGCCAAAGCCTTCTTCAGAAAAGCACACACACACACACACACACACACACACACACACACACACCTTGTGCAAATGAATGTGTGCATATGTTTTGTTGTCTGAAGAAGGCTTTGGCCAAAAGCTAAATCTTAATCATCTTTTCATTGGGCACGTCAGCAACTTACAGTTGTTACAGTGAATAGCAATCTACCCTTTTCCTTATGTTGTTAAAATTTTGCTTGTCATGTATATACATTATCTACATATACATCTATATAACTACTTCATCCTGACCCACAACTTCTTCACTTTTGAAGGCCAGACATACCAACAATTAAAGAGAACAGCCATGGGTACCAGGATGGCCCCCTCGTACGCCAACCTATTCATGGGTCGCTTAGAGGAAGCCTTCTTGGTTACCCAGGCCTGCCAACCCAAAGTTTGGTACAGATTTATTGATGACATCTTCATGATCTGGACTCACAGTGAAGAAGAACTCCAGAATTTCCTCTCCAACCTCAACTCCTTTGGTTCCATCAGGTTCACCTGGTCCTACTTCAAATCCCATGCCACTTTCCTTGACGTTGACCTCCATCTGTCCAATGGCCAGCTTCACACGTCCGTCCACATCAAACCCACCAACAAGCAACAGTACCTCCATTATGACAGCTGCCACCCATTCCACATCAAACGGTCCCTTCCCTACAGCCTAGGTCTTCATGGCAAACGGATCTGCTCCAGTCCAGAATCTCTGAACCATTACACCAACAATCTGAAAACAGCTTTCGCATCCCGCAACTACCCTCCTGACCTGGTACAGAAGCAAATAACCAGAGCCACTTCCTCATCCCCTCAAACCCAGAACCTCCCACAGAAGAACCACAAAAGTGCCCCACTTGTGACAGGATACTTTCTGGGACTGGATCAGACTCTGAATGTGGCTCTCCAGCAGGAATACTACTTCCTCAAATCCTGCCCTGAAATGAGATCCATCCTTCATGAAATCCTCCCCACTCCACCACGAGTGTCTTTCCGCTGTCCACCTAACCTTCGTAACCTATTAGTTCATCCTTATGAAATCCCCAAATCACCTTCCCTACCCTCTGGCTCCTACCATTGTAACCGCCCCCGGTGTAAAACCTGTCCCATGCACCCTCCCACCACCACCTACTCCAGTCCTGTAACCCGGAAGGTGTACACGATCAAAGACAGAGCCGCGTGTGAAAGCACCCACACTGTGAAGCTGTCTATGTGGGAATGACCAGGAACAAACTGTCCATTCGCATGAATGGAGACAGGCAGACAGTGTTTGTTGGTGAGGAGGATCACCCGGTGGCTAAACATGCCTTGGTGCACGGCCAGCACATCTTGGCACAGTGTTACACAGTCCAGGTTATCTGGACATTTCCCACTAACACCAACCTGTCAGAACTCCGGAGATGGGAACTTGCCCTTCAGTATATCCTCTCTTCTCGTTATCCGCCAGGCCTCAACCTCCGCTAATTTCAAGTTGCCGCCGCTCATACCTCACCTGTCTTTCAACAACATCTTTGCCTCTGTACTTCTGCCTCGACTGACATCTCTGCCGAAACTCTTTGCCTTTACAAATGTCTGCTTGTGTCTGTGTATGTGCGGTTGGATATGGGTGTGTGTGCGAGTGTATACCTGTCCTTTCTTTCCCCTAAGGTAAGTCTTTCTGCTCCCAGGATTGGAATGACTCCTTACCCTCTCCCTTAAAACCCACATCCTTTCGTCTTTCCCTCTCCTTCCCTCTTTCCTGATGAAGCAACCATTGGATGCGAAAGCTTGAATTTTGTGTGTATGTTTGTGTTTGTTTGTGTGTCTATCGACCTGCCAGCGCTTTCGGTTGTTAAGTCACATCATCTTTGTTTTTAGATATATATATAACTACTCTGCAATTCACACTTAACTGCAAGGCAGCGGGTTCTTTGAGTCACCTTCAGACTATTTCTCTACTGTTCCAATCTCTAAAGTGTGTGGGACAAATAACTCAAATCTTTCTGTACTAGCTCTGATTTCTCTTATTTTATTATGATGACCACTTCTCTATACATAGGATGGAAACCGTAAAATGTTTTCACATTCAGAGGAGAAATTTGGTGATTGATATTGCTTGCAAAGAACTTGTCAAAATGAAAAATGCCTTTGTTTTAATGATTGCCCAACTCACTTACCATATCTGCGACACTCCCTCCTACATTTCCCATTAATACAAAATGAGCTTTCCTTCTTTGTACTTTTACACTGTCATCATCATCCCCCCCCCCCCATAAATTCTGTCTGATAAGGATCCCATACTTCACAGCAGTACTCTAGCAGGAGATGGACAAGCATAGTGTATGCAGTCTCTTTACTAGACCTATTGTGTCTTCTAAGTGTTCTGCCAACAAAACACAGTCTTTGATCTGCCTTCCCCCAACATTAGCTATGTGATCATTCCAACTGAAGTTATTTGTAATTCCTAAGTATTTAGTTGGATTGACAGCCTCAAAAATTGAGTGATTTATCATGTAACCGAAATTTAATGGATATCTTTTTGTGCTATGCGGATGTCCTCACTCTTTTCCTCATTCAAGAAACAACTACACATTTTGCACCATACAGATATCACATCTAAGACATTTTGCAATTGGTTTTTGAACTTCTAATGACTTTACAAGACGTAAGTGACAGAAACATCTGTAAACACTCTAAGACAGCTGCTCAGATTGTCTCCTAAATACTTTATATAGATTAGGAACAGTAGATGTTCTATAACTTTTCCTTGGAGAACGCAATATATTGCTTCTGTTTTACTCCATGATTTTCTGCTGATTACTACATGCTGTGATCTTTCCAACAGGAAAACATGAATGCAGTTGCACAACTAAAGTGATACTCCATAGGCATGTAATTTAATTAGAAGTGTGTTGTGAGGAATGGGGTCAAACACCTTCCGGAAATCTAGAAGTATGGAATCAGGTTAAGCTCCCCTGTCGATAGCCACCCAACTCACTTATCATATCCACAACACTCTTTCCCCTATGCAAGTTAGTTGTGTTCTACAAGGATGATATTTTCTGAAACCATACTGATTAAGTGTGAACAGATCAAAGTACCTTCAAAGTTAATTCATTATGTTTGAACACAGAATATATTCCAAAATTTTACAGCAAACTGATATGGGTATGTAATTCACCGGACTATTCCATTTCCTCTTATAGAACTAGTGGGACCTGTACAACTTTCCATTCATTTAGTATGGATCTTTTAGTGAGCAAGCAGTTGTATACGATTGTCAAGTACATGGCTATTGTATCAGTACACTCCAAAAGGAATTGAACTGGACTGGAAGACTTCCCTTTATTAATTGATTTAAGCTGCTTCACTACACTAGTGATATTTACTTATGAGTTAGCTGTTCTTGACAGAATTCTGGAACATTTACTTCGTCTTCTTTGGCAAAGGAATTTCAGAAAACTGTGTGTAACAACTCTGCTTTAATGATTCTGCCTTTGATAACATTACTGTTGGTATCATGCAATTAGAGCAGAATTGCTTTGGATTTTCTGTTACATTTCAACACACAATTTTGTTGTGGAAGCTATTAAAAGAATCTCACATTGAAGTCCACATTAGGTTTCAAGCTTCAGTAAAACATGAATCTTGGAGATTTCATGTTCCTTTAAATTTTCCATACTTTTTTTGTCGCTTCCACAAGGTAGGAAGAATACTAGATAAAATTATAAGAAGCAATCAAATGAAAAATAGACTATATGATGAGCAGGGCATGGATGTTGGTAATGCAGGTAAATGTATGTACAGAAGTGTCCTGTATTGGGAACCATGTGCCATCTGCCTGTTCAACGTGCTCGATGTGAGGTCGGCAAGTTGTTTGCGCATCCAAATTCACTATGGATGCCGAGAAAGAGGAAAAGCAAGGTATAGTAAGGTTCTTAACTGTGGAAGAAGTGACAGGAAGTGAAATTCATTCCCGAATGTCTGCTGCGTGTGGCAAATACAGTATACCATGTGCACTTGTGTTTGCATGGAATAAACGATTTCGAGGTCATATTTAATTGAAAGTTTGCAGTCGGCCAGAACAGGCTCAGTGTGTCATTACCCCTTCTGTGGTGAATACTGCCAGCAGAAATGACCAATGTTGGATGGTGGAAGTCATTCAGCTCATCTTGGGTATCAATCATAGTACTGCTCACACCATCACGACAGAGCAACTAAAGTTCTGGAAAATCTTTGGACATGGGTTCCCCAGAACATGGCGGAGGAGCAGAAGTGGGACAGAATCTCTCAAAACTGCAGCATCTGAAAGGGTATCATGATGAAGAATATCATCTCCTCCCCGTGTTGTCATGGGAGCTGAAACATGGCGTCGTCATTTTGAGCTGGAGAGCAGGTGCCAGAGCCAAAATTGGAAGCACAAGTATTCAAACCCCCCCCCCCCCCCCACACACACACACACACACACAGAAAAAACCCAAACCTGTGCATGCCAGCTCCAGGAAAATCATGATGATCTTTTCTTTGATTGCAGGGCCTGCTGCTCATTGACTTTCTGGAGTACAGCACCACAATTAATGCACAGGGGTACATGGACACTTCGCAAAAACTAAAATGTACCATCGAGTCCAAACACCCTAAATATTGATAGATGGTATCATTCCACTGCAAGATAATGCCTACCCACATGTTGCCATGGTTATTTCAACTTGGCTGGAGAAGTTTCACAGGGAAGCCGTTACACATCCTCCATACAGTCCCAATTTCTCCCTATGAGACTTACACATTTTTGGAGCCCTGAAGAAGACACACATTCATGGCCTTCGATTTGCTTCAGACGAAGAGGTGTATGCCTGGGTACGATCACAGTTCCGTACGCAGCCACTAACATTTTTCTATGAAGGCACTCATTGTCCCTTCAGTAAATGATTTGGGTTATATAAGGTATTTAGTGCAAAGAGCTGCCACTCTGGCATCAACAGTGGCTCTAACACAACTGGGCACTGACCAAATGGAGCTTGGATGGCAGATACACAAACATCAATACTTAAGTTGATCAACTGCAGTAGCTGGTGAGTGATGGTATGTAAATGTCTTAGTAACAAATACCGGATGTTACCAGTGGGTAAAAGATGTGGACAACACGATGCAAAGAACAACAATTAAACATCCTCCGTATACGAATAGGTTGTCTTCTTGAAAGATAATGTCATGGAGACCTTGAAGATTGGATACAGCCACCAGCCTTAACAAATAATACCAGCAAATTGTACCATTACAACGGTGCTGGACCATATGAAACAGACAAATGAAATCTGGCTTGGCGTTCTCCTCAATTTCTCTTTGCTACCATGCCTAGGGAAGCAATGACAATTTAGAGTTAGGACAGTGCTGTTTGATAGTTTTAATGGTAAAACACATAAGTATCCATGTACCAAATATGAATAAATGATCATCTTACGATCCACCAAAATATCTGTGCCTTTACTGGGAATAATCCTGTGCATCCTATTAGGTGCTTATCACATGGGGCCACTTAGATTCCGCAAAGTGTTGAGTACAGCCCTCATAAACTCATTGATTTCATATCTGCATTACAGTTGTGGGGGCCTGACCAATGTAAACAGCCATATCACAGAACAATGAACAGCAGTCTTCAGGGGGCCACAACCCAATCACTGTTGAATTCTGACACATGCTGGCAGAAATTTCTCCTACTTACCTAAGGCTTAACACAATTTACTAACAAACAAACAACTTTCCAACATTTCTAACAAGAAATCTGTTGCATCGTCTATCCCTACATACAGACTGTAGAAGCATCACTCTTACCTAATTTGTGTAGCTATGCTGAAATTATAATCATCTGCATACCATAGAATCTAGTACACTTGATATCAATTAGATGTTTACTGCATGCCGTCTTCATGGTGTTGCAATTTTAATAGCTAACAGTGTATTTTATCCCATATTACAACATCCAGACCACAACTAATACTGATACAAAATAATTAAAATACATGAATTTAATGTTTTTAAGTGCAGGTACTTTTCTTACAGAATTAGGTGAAAAATTCACTTGATTCACATGGCAGACATTGTTCCAGTAGGAAGTTGAATACCATTTGAATTTTTGTACATAGAAGGGTTGGAACTTCAATAATGGCAATTATTTATTCTCAATTTATACAAAATAGATACATGTTTCAAAGTCTGACTGTAGTTCAGAGTAGTCACCACCATTGTGTACAATCCATCACCAGTAATGTGGAAGTCATAGGATCCTTAGCAGCACCAGTTGTGTTGACAGTTGGAATGGAGTGGTCTATTGCCCAACTATTCTCTGTGATAGTTCTGAATCAAATGTCATGAAGTGCTTCCTTCAATTTAGGAATCGAACTGAAGTCACAAGGGCTTAAGCCCAGGGAGTGTGGCAGGTGGTACAGCATTTCCCAGTCCCACAGACTGAACAAATCAGTCACAACTTGTGCCACATGCACTCACATGTTCACCTGCAAAATGATGGGTGGGTCCTACAGAAAGTGTTCCCACTTCTTTCTCTAAGCTGTTCATTTTTGGAATGCAGGCTGCAACCAGCTTAGAGAAAGAAGCAGGGAAGCTTTCTGCAGGACCTGCCCATCATTTTTACAGGACAATGCTCAGGTGCACATGGCACAAGTTATGACGGATTTGTTGCCTCGACGGGGCTGGGAAATGCTGTACCTCCCACTACCCACCATGCTCCCAGACTTAAGACTTTTGTCACCTCAATTTGATTCCTAAACTGAAGGAAGTAGCAGAGATTCATTGGGCAATAAATGGCACTACACTAATCATCAACAAAACTGTTACTGCTAAGGATCCTATGACTTCCACATCAAGGGCAATGAGTTGTACATAATCCTGGTGACTACTCCGAAGCACCATGTAACTTGGAAACGTGTATCTATTTGATATAGATTTTAAATAAATAGTTGCCACTATTGAGGTTCCAATCCTTGTAGTTTATGAAAACAGAAATACACGAGTAAGTTGAAACATTTACAAGACAGCAAAAATTAATCAAAAACAAAATTAAAAGCAAAAAGCGGGAAGAAAATGTTTGGTAGTATATAGTGGGTAATGAAATGAGAAGACTGATTGTTATATATGTGACAGGTGGTGGCAGAACATCGATAAAAGAGGCAGGTGAGGCACACAACACTGCAAGCAAAAACACAGTAAAATGGGAAGAATTAAACTGTACTTAGAGAAAAAGAAAGAGAGAGAGAGAGAGAGAGAGAGAGAGAGAGAGAGAACATGTGTTTCAATTCTTTGTCACTCTATTTGGAATTTCTTCTCATTCTCTCATTTTCAATTAACAACTGTTCAGTATATTTTGAAAGTCCCTTCTCATATGGACAAATATCATTTGCACCTATCCTATTAACTTCTGTTTTCTAAATAAAAGTTATATGCATAATGGGAATATAGTACAAAGGTACAGTTGCCATATGTATTCTTAAGTGTTGAAAACAGAATCTTATTCTAGTATTAACTGAAGATCTAAGAATCATAAAGAATCTTTACCATGACATAGTTTCCCGTTCTAATGTCTACTATATTTCAGAGTCCTACCTTAATAGTTTTTGGGTAATTTCTACTGGCAACGTTTCACAACTTGTTTCCCTTTCACCTGGTATTTTTGAGTCTGCCTTGAATGAAGATCTAATTTAATTTTTTAGTTGAATGTTTGAACAGTCTTTTTCCATTTACATATATACTCTGCAGGCTACAGTACAGGGCATGCCACAAGGTATTCGGTACCATTGTTAATCTTTCACTTTACCGTCCCACTCACAGATGGAGCTAGGCAAAAACAGCAAACCTGTGCTATCATGTGTGTGGTATTAGCATATCCTGCACAGTACCTCACAGCTCCGTAAAGTTGTGATGAAATAACCCCATAGCCTGGTTAGATGAGTCCAGATTTCAGTTGGTAGGTTTCAAGTGCGGTGGAGACCCAGCAAAGCCATGGATCCAAGTTGGCAACAAGGCACTGTGCAAGCTGGTAGTGGCTCCATAATGGTGTGAGTTGTGTTTACATGGAATGGACTGGGTCCTCTGTTCTAGTTGAACCACATGAGACCATTTGCAGCCATTCACAGATTTCACATTCTCAAACAATAATGGAATTTTTATGGACGACAATGCATGACACCACAAGGCCACAAATGTTCACAATTCATCTGAAGAACATTCTGGATAATTTGAGCAAATGATTTGCCACCACGATCACCCAACGTGAATCCCATCAAATATTTATGGGACATAATCAAGTCGTCTGTTCATACCAAAATCCTGTACCAGCCACTCTTTCATGCCAGTCATGCATGGCTATAGAAATAGAATGGCTCAATATGTCCGCAGGGGCCTTCTAACAACTTGTTGAGACCATGCCGCTTATGCTGCACTCTGCGGGGCAAAAGGAGGTCCAATATGATTTTAGGAGGTATCTCACGACTTTTTGTCACCTCAGTACAGGTATGAAAATTGACAAAAACTTGTAGGCTGTCGTAAATGCAGGAAAATCGTTTACGTACAGGATGTAAATAAAGTCTGGGAACTCTATCAGTTATTTATTGCACAAGAACTAAACATTGTACAGATGTCATACATAATGCAATTTGAAGAGAAACTCTGAAAGTTTTTTTTACAAACATTCAATACGAGAACCGTGAGTGACCCGGTAGATGTTAATAAGGTAATCGAATTCTTGCCATACCCGTCCCAGCATGGCATCGTCGACTGTGGCAGTCGCTTTCCGTATTCTCTCCCAGAGCTCTGCTACATCACATGGTAGAGGCAGTACGTACACCAAATCTTTAATGTGTCCCCACAGAAAAAAAGTCACACGGAGTGAGATCTGGTGATCAGGGGGGCCATTTCATGGAACAGCATCCCCTTCTGTAGCACGGCCGATCTATCGATGTGGCAGCTCCGTGTTCAGGTATCCATGAACTTCACGATGAAAATGGGGTAGAGCCCCATCCTGCTGAAAAATAACAGACAGTCCGATTGCATTTGAGGCATTGGCATTGCTGTAACATGTCCAATTACGAATATCCAGTGACAGTGCTCTCAGCGAAGAAGAATGGCCCTTACAGATTTCAACGCGACAAGGCATAAAAACATTTATCTTTGGGGAATCACGCTCAAAGTCAATGCATTCCTGTGGATGCTTTGTACCCCAGATTCGACAATTATGCCTGTTCACTTTCCCATTAGTGTGAAAAAGGACTTTGTCGCCAAAAATTAAGCAATCAACAATGCCATCCCCATCCCTCATTCAACTGTTGCAAGCGCGAACAAAACTCAAAATGCTTGTCATCATCATCGAGCTTCTGCACTAGCTCCAATTTGAATAGTTTCATAGACAGCTTCTGTCGCAGGACTTTCCACACTGTCATTGGAGCCATTTCGAGTTCAATGGATGCACGATGCGCCGATTTCTTTGGACACCTTATGAATGGCTCTTGTACCCGCTCCACATTCAGTTCACTCACACTGGGACGTCCGCTTCTCTTTGTCGGGCACAAGCAACCTGTCATAATGAATTTGTTGTGCCAGTGGTAAATGGCCTTTCTTGTTGGTGGCTTTGTATCGTACTTGGTTCTAAACATCCATTGAACAGCTATAGCACACTTGTTTTTGTCGAGCTCCAACAAACAGAAAGCTTGTTCCACACATGAAATCGGCATGTTTGCACCTAGCACTGACTATCGGCAAATTACCAAACTGTGCTGTGGCGGTATACATGGCAAAAAAACTTTCAGGGTTTCTCTTCAAAATGACATATGTATTATATCTGTAAGCAGTTTGGTCCTTGTGCAATAAATAATTGAAAGTGTTCCCAGGCTTTATGTACACCCTGTATTTTTGACTAGACTTAATCTAATTTTAACAAATAAGCTTTCCAGAAAATAAAACTATGGAAAACCTGGTATTTAATATCTGGATAGATTGCTACTCACCATATACAGCAGATAAAGAACAGCAGACAGGCAAAACACACACACGGACAGCTCACACATACATGGCCACTGTTGTCCATGGACCTAAGGGCCACCCGTGACTGTGTCTGAGGTGAACAGCAATCTTTGCTGGGAAGGATAGTTAGGTTACAGAAGTGGCATGGGGCAAGGTGAAGGAGCGATAGTAGGGTACCTTGGGGGAGATGCGAGGACTGCCTTTGGGAGTGTACAGGGACATGGTGGGGACATAACAGGGCTGCTAGGTGCCACATCGGGATGCTGTGTTGGGGAAAAAAAGTGAAGAGCGGGGACTAACAAAGGTTGAGGCAAGGGAGTTATGGGAACAAAGGTGATGTTGCAGTGAGAGTGCCCACCTATCTCTTTCAGAAAAAATGTTGCTGGTGGGTAGATCCAGATAGCACAGGATGTGAAGCAACTATTAAAGTGAAGCACATCACGTTGGCTGGCATGCTCAGCAACTGGGTGGTCCAGCTATATCCATGCCGTCGTCTGGTGATTGTCTTTTATCTGGCCGGGCAGCATGTTAGTTGTCATGACCATGCAGAAAGGAGCCAGTGGTTGCACCTCAGTCAAGACAGCATACTAGTACGTATGGGACAGGTGTGGATAAGGATATTGTAGAAGTTGGGTAGGCAGCAGAATACCATTGTGGGAGAGGTGGCGAGAATAGTCAGGACGATATTTCCATTTGAGGGCACGATGGCAAGTAGTCAAAACCCTGGCAGAGAATGTGATTCATTTCCTCCACTCCTGGATGGTGCAGAGTCACAACAAGAGTACTCCTTTGTGACTGGACAATGGGCACGTGGGGGATGGAGGTAACTGGGGAGGTCTGTTTCTGGACATGATTGAGAGTGTAATGGCATGTTTGGTGAGGGACTGTTCATCACCGCAAATATGATGACCTCAGTGGCTAGGCTTCGTGGAAGAAATTTTTTTGTGTGGGATGGGTAGCAGCTGTTAAAATGGAGGCACTGTGGGTGATGACTGGGTTTATGTGGACAGAGGTACTGGTGGAGTTGTCTGTGAGGCGGAGGTTGACATTGGGAAGGTAGTTTGCTGGACTGAGAAGGATCATGTGAAGTGAACAGAGAAGAAGGTGTTGAAGTTCTGGAGGAATGTGGATAGAGTGTTCTAACCCCCAGTTAAAATCATGAAAATGTCATCAAACTTCAACTAGGTGTCGGGTTTGGGATTCTGGATGACTAGGAAGGGTTTCTCTAAATCAGGGATTTTGAAACTGTGTGTCATGTCCGCCAGTGCCATGTGAGCTTACAGCAGGGTTTCACAAAAATAATAAAACAATGGAAAATCCAGGAATGAACATAACAATTGTTAAATTTCTGAGTTAAGATACAACGTGTGAGCTAGTGGGCTTGCAAGTAAGTGTTGTTACTATGGCAGCACAGTAGATGGCTGTTGAATCATACTACATGACTCATTCATCTTTATTCAGTAATAACCACTTTGAAAATTAGTTTTATTGAAGGCAGATCATTTTTAATATTTGCTTGTCTTCTGTGACGTGGGTTTATCTGTCAGCATGGACAAATTTTTAACTGTGAGTACAACTTGTGATTTCAAATGTATCATGCAGTTCTTAAGACATGAACACATGAAAACACAAGAAATATGACAACATATGTACCAACACTGTCAGGACAGCTGAGACATCTGTTGCAGTGGAACACACAGTGAAATGGATATCAGTGATGTGTCAGCGAACAAAAGTGATGAAGTAAGCTGCCAGGAAGTGGACTCAGTATGAAGTTGTGCATTTAATTTGTACAAGGTCAGGCCAGCATTATGGAATGTACAGTTACTGGGTTACAGAAACTGAGATAAGAAGTGAAGATTGCTGGCTGAAATGGCTACAGTTTTTAATACCTACACAGAAATTTACCAGAATATCCATAATTTAAGGAATCAAGCAAAGTAGTTTTATAACATGGATTACTTAACATAGAGAAACAGGTGAATTTATGTTTGAAAATAATCATTTTGGGACTCAGAAAATTGCCATTTAACTTCATGTACCATACCTGCATCTACACTTTTTTATGGCACAGTATTTATTGACTATATGATTATACTATGTTTTGAAGAGCAGAATTTATGAGGGATTGCTGAAGTCAATACAAGTAAAAACATTTACATAAGTGCATGTCTGGAAATGCTTCACTTATCAGATATCTGCCAAACTTGGCTTCTAAATGAGCTTTGGTATCAAGATGCAACCTGGTATAATGTTATTTCATCATACTTTTTACTTTACCAAATATTAGAGAGAATAAACATAAGTGGTGGTAAAAGTCTTAAGTGTTACAAGCAGCCTATCTTTAACACCAATGAATGTATGCATAATAGTGCCTTGCTTGGCAAATTCAGGTGCAATTATAAGGAGTCTTTCTTCCACCTCCCATCACCTGTCATTCTTGTAAAATTTTGATGCTGTTGCGGATCTTCCGTCATAAGCTATATAATTAGATTCTTACATGTTCCAAAATCATCCTACTGCCTCATCCACTCTCTTATCCAACACGAACTATAAGTATTAAAAGTGCAACTGCATCATGACACTCTTCCATCGTAACCTCTTTCTCATGCACAAAAAAGACTTGAAAAATCTCGTGAAGAGTAATAGACTCACTCGCCATGCTGTGCATAAGCGCTTCTGACATCTGCACTCAAAAGACTTTCAGACAGTTACAGAAAGTACTCGGAAGTTACTATCTGACAATAACTATCTGACAATAACTATCAGATAAAATTTGCCAATAGTGTGAACAATTCTGCAAGTACTATCTGAGAGCACCAAACTGCCTGAGAGCAAAAAAGTCTCATGTGCATCCCAGCCCTTAGGGTTAAAGCTAGTTTTCAGCAATGGTGAACAAAACAAACATAGCAAATTGGTCTTTTTAAAGTAAATATCAGAGTTAGTTTCAACAGTGAGCTTCCCAATTTTGCAATGAACATCTCACCTGGGATATAACAAGGGCAGTATAATGTTGTTTACAAGCTGACATGTTTACTGCACAACTATCTATATAGTGTGTGTGTGTGTGTGTGTGTGTGTGTGTGTGTGTGTGTGTGTGTGTGGACTAGTAAATCACAAGAATGGACACTTCAGCCTGTACTACTCCTTAGTGATGTCCTGTATGCAGTTACTAAGCATTCTCTACGGCATCAAGCAAGAGATATGAATTCCGCTAAACCAAATATGGCACTCTGATCCTCCCATCCAGCACCAGTGTTCCAGAACTCTTGCAAGTGAGAACTTGCTCTGCAACATTATCTCTCACCTTTTCACTGTCCTCAACTTGGTACCCATTAGCCTATTTCCATCAACCCCCGTTTTCTCGATAATGGTGTCTACTAGAATGTCATTTTATTTTTTACATCTTTATTTTCTTTCTTGTTTCTTTTGGACAGGCATCACCTCTTTTTTTTGTTTACAGCCCCCCCCCCCCACACACACACATCACATTTTGTCTTTGTCTCCTTTGTCCATGTAACTTAAGTGCTCTCTTCTGTCCCCATCATCTTCTCCACAGTGCTGCACTGTTTTGCACTCTGTCAGTGTACATATTCATCTCATTTATACTTCTGCTTTCAATCTTTCATTGTCTTACCTCTCATTCATTAATTGCCAGTCCTGCTCCTCCTAGCTACTCTAACAACTGAAGATTAGAAACCTACTCTACTAATGGCCTCTCATTGTGATGTGCTTACTCATCCTGTCCCATCATTGTTTTCTTGTGACAATCATCCTACTCCTTCCCTTTTCTCTCTCTGGGGGCAAAAGACATAAGTCATCTGTTCTATTGCATTAACCTAGCATTATCTTGTAATAAAAAAGTTTGTCTATCTTTATTTGGTAGTAATGTTATCAACTTGCCTGGTAGTTACAGTAGATGAACACAAAACTTACCAGATCAGTGTTGTAAATAAGATGATAAATGCATAAGATAATCCTTACATGCAGTATATAAGTGCATTAAAGAATTCATTACAAAACAATTACTATAACCCTCACTTCCACATACTGATTCGAAGAGTAGGCACTAATGTGACAACAACAGGGAATAAGACTGCCTTCATCAGAGACCAGGTGGCAATCCTGCAGATGCCAAAGTCATCCATGAAGTAACGACTACATAAGGCATGATGATAGCTGGCCACTGAATATGTCACTGTCGTCTGTCTCACCCTGCAGCCGGATTCCAAACAGTCTACTTCTACATAAGTACTATTATTGGTTGGTTGGTTGATGTAGGGGCGGGGACCAAACAGTGAGGTAATCGGTCCCATCGGATTAGGGAAGGAATCGGTCATGCCCTTTCAGAGGAACCATCCCAGTTTACACGAAGTGATTTAGGGAAATCATGAAAAACCTAACTCAGGATGGCCAGCCATGGTTTTCGATCATCATCATCCTCCCAAACACATGTCCAGTGTGTTAACCACTGCATCACCTCACTTGGTCATACATACTGTGCAAACCACTAAGAAGTGCATGCCAGAGGATACTTAGCATGGACCTACATGTTGGGGTTTCTTCCCTTTCCAACTACACATGAGATGCACAAAGAATGACTGCTTACATGCCTCTCGGCATAAGGTAATTAGTCTAAGAGGAAAGAAAGGCACACAGCAATCAGTCACAATCCCATTATTTTTTATTACTCTTGCAAATCTAGATTTCAGCTATAAACAGCCGTCTTCAGTTCTAAAATACAAGGAAAATTATACAATCAGAACTAATTTACTTAAAATAGAACAATAAGTAAACACCACATTATCCAATAGGAACAATTCACTCTGGTCAACATACCACTTGAGTTACAATTCAACAGATTCGTGGCAGTACATGTCTTACAGGTGTATAGGCAGGTGGTTGTTTATAGCACATACAACAGCCTTAGTTGACGTCATGTGCTGCAGTAATGCCCTCTATGTTTTGAATTAACTAACAGGTTTTGTTTCAATACAGCAGTTACAAAACCCTTTTTTATGTTTTATAATATATTTTTTAAATATCTATATGACATCAACTTATTGTTCTACGTATGACTCATTATTCCATGCAACATAAATTAATTTTTGTTCTGTAATTTTTCCTTGCATTTTAGCACTGAAGATAGCTATTTATAGCCGAAACCTAGATTTGCAAGAATAATAAAAACTAATGGGCCTCCGACCTCCCCTTCCTTATAGCCTAGGGTCACTGCGCACAACTGTTTCTTAAGGAATCAAAATTGGTAATTAGTCTAATTTTTTTTCAGTTTCCTGTGGAAGTGATACAGGGAGGGCTGCAACACATCTCTAGATTAATCACCTAATACTAGATTTCGAAATCTTGTAAGTGGGCTTTCCATGGAGAATTGGCATCTGTCTTTGAGAGCCTCCCAATTCAGGTTTTCAACATTTCCATGATGTTGTCCTATTAGCCAAATAAACTAGTGATCATTTGATCCACCCTTCTTCTTATACATTCCACATACACTGATCAGCTGAAACAATTATGAACAATGACCTACTATTGACATAAACCCATCCACGTGATAGCAGCATCACCTGGCAAGGAATGACTGCTAGTCAGACACATGCACGGTGCACATAGTATCGGTCAATGTGCTGTCCGTGTGTAGAATGGGGAATGTGAATGGTCATCTGAGTTTGACCACAGGCACATTGTGGTGGCCTGGAGGCTCCGCCAGAGCATTTTGGAAATTGCACAACATGTCAAGGTGTTCAAGCACTGCTGTGATGAGTGTCTTCAACACGTGGCGAAACCATGTCCAGACGTCATGGAGATGGGTGGCCACTCATCATTACACATGTCCGATGTCATATCCTGGGCAGACTGGTAAAACAGGACAGGTGGCGAACTGTGGAAGAACTAACATCAGACTTTAATGCTGGGCAGAGTACAAGCGTGTTTGAAGAGAACTTTGCCGAACACTCCCAACGATGGGCCTCTGCAGCCGACGACCCATGCACGTGCCAATGTTAACACCACGACACTGGCAACTATGACTGAAATGTGCACATGACCATTGGCACTGGACGTTGGCATAGTGGTAGAGCATTGCCCGTTTTGATAACTACCAACACCTTTTACATCATGCCAATGGGAGGGCACAAATCCATCATCTTCCAGAGGAACAGCTCCTCGACATCTGTACTGTGTGATACAGACAAACTAACGGTGATTCAAATATGCTCTCGGGAACATTCATGTGGGCATCTATATGTGATGGAGGGGTTTGAGGAACACAGTGGCGAGTTCCAGTCGATGTGCTGTCCCCCCACCTTGCCAGATCTGAAATCGATCAAACACATCTGGGATGCAATTAAATGCGGCGTCAGTGCTCATCACCCTCCTCCCCGGAATTTAAGGGAATTAAGTGAACCATGGACCTTGCCATTAGTGGAGAGGCTTGTGTGCCTCAACAATATAGACAGATAGCCGTACCTTATGTGCAAACACAATGGAGGGGTATCTGTTGAGAGGCCAGGCAAACATGTGGTTCCTGAAGAGGGGCAGCAGTCTTCTCAGGGGTTACAGGGGCAACAGTCTGGATGATTGAATGATCTGGCCTTGTAACATCAACCAAAACCGCCTTACTGTGCTGGTCCTGCAAACAACTGAAAGCAAGGGGCATGCAGCTCTACTGTATGGTTGAATAAATACGGCATCCTCTTGGGTAAAATATTTCGAAGGTAAAATAGTCTCCTATCTGGATCTCCGGGTGGGACTACTCAGGACGACATCATCAGGAGAAACAAAACTGGCATTCTACAGATCAGAGCGTGGAATGTCAGATCCTTTCATCGGGCAGGTAGGTTAGAAAACTTAAAGAGGGAAATGGATAGGTTAAAGTTAGATTAGGCGAATTAGTGAATTTCGGTGGCAGGAGGAACAGGACTTCTGGTCAGGTGAATGCAGTGTTATAAATACAGAATCAAATAGGTTTAATAATGAGTAAAAAAACAGGAACGCAGATAAGCTATTATGAACAGCATAGTGAACACATTATTGTATCCAAGACAGACACGAAGCCCACACCCACCACAGCAGTACAAGTTTATACGCCAACTAGCTCCGCAGATGAGGAAGAGATTGAGACAATGTATGATGAGATAAAAGACATTATTTAAGGGAGCTGAAAATTTGATAGTCATGGGGGACTGGAATTTGATAGTAGCAAAAGGAGGAGAAGGAAAAGTAGTAGGTGAATAAAGACTGAGGGAAAGGAATGAAAGAGGAAGCTGCCTAATAGAATTTTGCACAGAGCATAATTTAATCATAGCTAACACTTGGTTTAAGAATCAAGAGGAAGAATGTACACGTGGAAGAGACCCAGAGACACCAGAAGATTTCAGATTGATTTAGGAAACAGATTTTAAATTGTAAGACATTTCCAGGAGCAGATGTGGACTCTGACCACAGTTTATTGGTTATGAACTGCAGATTAAAAGTGAAGAAACTGGAAAAGGGCAAGAATTTAAGGAAATGGAACCTGGATAAACTGAAAGAACCAGAGGTTGTAGAGGGTTGCAGATGAGAGTATTAAGGAACGATTGCCAAGAACAGAGGAAAGGATTAAAATAGAAGAAGAATGGGTAGGTTTGAGAGATGAAATGGTGAAGGCAGCAGAGGATCAAGCAGGTAAAAAGACGAGGGCTAGTAGAAATTCTTGGGTGACACAAGAGATAGTGAATTTAATCGATGAATGGAGAAAATATAAAAATGCAATACATGTAACGGATGAAGCGAGATTGACAGGAAGTGTAAAATGGCTAAACAGGAATGGCTAGAGGACAAATGTAAGGATGTAGAAGCATATATCACTAGAGGTAAGATAGATACTCCCTACAAGAAAATTACACAGACCTTTGGAGAAAACAGAAGCACCTGCATGAATAGTAAGAACTCAGATGGAAAACCAGTCCCAACCAAAGGACTGAAAGCAGAAAGGTGGAAGGAGTATCTCCCTTGTAGAGGGTCTATACATGAGAGATGCACTTGTGCACTTGAAGGCAATATTATGGAAATGGAAGGGGACTTAAAGGAAGAAGAGAAGCGAGATATGATACTTCATGAAGAATCTCACAAAGCACTGAAAGACCAAAGTGGAAGCAAGGCCCCGGGAGTAGACAACATTCCATTAGAGCTACAGACAGCCTTGGGAGAGCCAGCCATGACAAAATTATTCCATCTGGTGAGCAAGATGTATGAGACTAGACAACATTCCATTAGAGCTACAGATAGCCTTAGGAGAGCCAGCCATGACAAAATTATTCCATCTGGTGAGCAAGATGTATGAGACAGGCGAATTACCCTCAGACTTAAGTAAGAATATGATAAGCCCAATTGCAAAGCAAGCAGGTGCTCACAGGTGGGAAAACTACCGAACTATCAGTTTAATAAGTCAGGGCTGCAAAACACTAACACAAATCCTTTGCAGAAGAATGGAAAAACTCGTATAAGCCGACCTTGGGGAAGGCCACTTTATATTCCAAAGAAATGTAGGAACACACAAGGCAATACTGACCCTACGACTTCTCGTAGAAGATAGGTTAAGGAAAGGCAAACCTAAGTTTATAGCATTTGTACACTTATAGAAAGCTTTTGACAATGTTCACTGGAAAACTCTCTTTCAAATTCTGAAGGTGGCAGGGGAAAATACAGGGAGCGAAAGGCTATTTACAATTTGTACAGAAACCAGATGGCAGTTACAGGAGTCGAGGGGCACGAGAGGGAAACAGTGGTTGAGAAGGGAGTGAGACAGGCTTCTAGCCTATCCCCATGTTATTCAATCTGTATATTGAGGAAGTAGTAAAGGAAATAAAAGAAAAATTTGGAGCAGAAATTAAACTCCAGGGAGAAGAAGTAAAAGCTGAGGTTTGCTGATGACATTGCAATTTTGTCAGAGACAATAAAGGACTTGGAAGAACAGTTGAACAGAATCGATAGCGTCTTCAAAGGAAGATATAAGATGGACATAAACAAAAGCAAAATGAGGATAATGGAATGTTGTCAAAATAAATCAGATGATGCTGAGGGAATTAGATTAGGAAATGAGACATTTAAAGTAGTAAATGTGTTTTGTTATTTGGGAAGCAAAATAACTGATGTCATTCGAAGTAGGGAGGACATAAAATGTAGACTGACAATAGCAAGATAAGCGTTTCTGAAGAAGAGACATTTTTTAATATCAAGTATATATTTAAGTGTCAGGAAGTCCTTTGTGAAAGTATTTGTATGGAGTGTAATCATGTGGAAGTGAAACATGGATGATAAACAATTTAAACAAGAAGAGAATAAAAGCTTTTGAATTTTGTTGCTACAGAAGATGCTGAAGATTAGATGGGTTAATCATGTAACTAATGAAGGAGACAGAATTGAGGAGAAGAGAAATTTGTGGTACAAACTGACCAAAAGAAGGGATTGGTTGGTAGGACATATTCAGAGGCATCACGGGATAACCAATTTAATACTGGAGGGAAGTGTGTGGGATAAAAAACATTGAGAGAGACCAAGAGAGGAATACAGTGAGTAGATTCAGAGGGATGTAGGTTTCAGTAGTTACTCGGAGATGAAGAGGCTACAGGATACAGTAGCACGGAGAGCTGCATCAAACCAGCCTTTGCACTGAAGACCACAACAGCAACAACAAGTGACTTATGCAGGCAGATGTAGTGCCACCTCCCTTCAGCGACCTACAAAGTCCTCATTCCTCCTATGTGATAACCCCATCGCCACCGTTATCCATGCCAAAGGTGGACATACCAGCTCTTAGGTAGGTGGTCACACTGTTCTAGCTCATCAGTGTACCCTATTAATCTTATTTTGTATGTATCCCAAACACTTCAGCAATATCCTAAGATGAGGCACTCAAGTAATTTGTAAGCACTGTCCTTTGTAGACTTACTGTACATTCCCAGTATCCTGTTAATGAACCAAGGTCTGTCATCTATCTTACTAATGACTGAGCCAATGTGATCATTCCATTACGTATTCCTAGAAATTGTTACATGCAAGTATTTGTATGAGTTTACTGATTCTAAGTGTGTATCGATGATATTGTAATTATAGGATACATGAACATCAAGGGTCCCAACACACTTCCATGAGGTATGTCCAAAATTATTTCCACTTCTGTTGATGACTCTCCATCCACGTTGTGTCCTGTCTGTCAAGAAGTTTTCAACCCAATCAAAAATTTTGTTTGATACCCCACATAAATATACTTTTGATAATAACATTGGTGTGGTGTCAAGCCACATGCTTTTCTGAAGTCAGTAAATACCGTATCTCCTTGATTCCTTGATCAATGCTTTCAGGATGTAATGTGAAAGAACTGCAAGTTGGGTTTCACATGAGTGATGTTTCTGGAATCCATGCTAACTGGCATGGAGGAGGTCCTTCTGTTTGAGACATCTCATTATGTTTGAGCTCAGAATATGTTGTACACTTCTACAATAGATGACAATTTTGGGGATCACTGATGTTACCCTTTTGTATACCTGTGTGGAATGTGTATTTTTCCAATCAGTGGGCACAGATTTTTATTCAAGGGATTTTCTGTATCTCATGACTCCACTGGGTACTAACCAGGCTGAAAATTTTATATAAAATCTGATGGGCATGCATTGGGCCATGAAGTCTTGCTTAATTTTAGCTGTTTCTCAACATCAAGGATATTAATATCTACTTCAATGTTGCAGGGAAGTTCTTGTTGAATGTAGATACTTTAGGATTAAAACAGACCATGCACAGAAAAGCAGAAGCAATGCATTGTTGATAGGCACTCACAAAAGAAAGAAAAATTGTATCTTTCAGATACATCCTTTGACAAGCTAGATTAAAACACACACACACACACACACACACACACACACACACCGATGACCCTACATGGTTCCAACAAGACTGACAGTGCTAACGCTATAGAACTGGTTGTGCGGGTTGTTGCTTGGTGGAGGGAGAGGGCGAGGGAGGTGGGAGGCAGGGAGAGGAACTGGGGATGCATGGCTGGAGCTCAGAGGGAACTGACACCAGTTTGCTGGCTAGGAATGCAGGAGGGAGGGGTGGTGGGTATATGGGCCTGCATGATTGTAGCGGCCGGTGGGAAGCCGCACAAGCTGAAGGTGAGATGGAGATGGGAATCGGGAGGGAGTGACATGACACAGGAAGGGGAAACTGTAGGGTGGAAGGTACAGGAACAGTGGGTTACCTGACACTCAGGCCAGAATGATTACAGTAGTAGTAGTAGTAGTAGTAGTAGTAGAGCGGTTTTTTGGGCGCACGACAGAATGATTACAGGAGTGGGTGATGATGTTTGGTTTGTGGGGCGCTCAACTGCGTGGTTATCAGCGCCCGTACAATTATCCAATCTTTGCTCAGTCCGATTTCGCCACTTTCCTGGATGATGATGAAATGATGAGGACAACACAAACACCCAGTCATCTCGAGGCAGGTGAAAATCCCTGACCCCGCCGGGAATCGAACCCGGGACCCCGTGCTCGGGAAGCGAGAACGCTACCGCGAGACCACGAGCGGCGGACAATTACAGGAGTGAAGGATGCGTTGTAACGATAATGCCCATTTCCATAGTAAAGAGACATTGGTGGTGGAAGGAAGGATTCAGATGGCTTGGGTTGTGAAGCAGCCACTGAAATTGAGCATATTGTGCTCAGCTGCATGTTGTGCCACCAGGTGGTCAACTTTGTTCTTGACAACAGTTTGTGGGGTGGCCTTTCATCCTGATGGACCGCTGGTTGGTAGTCATACCAACATAAAAGGCTGTGTAGTGGTGGTAGCAGAACTGCATATGACACTGCTGCTTTCAAAGGTGGCCCGGCCTCTGATGGACTGGAATAGATGGTGCTAGGTGGATGGATTGAGCAGGTCTTGCACATTGGTCTGCCACAAAGATATGATCCCTAGGGCAAGGGGTTGGGTATGGGAGTGACATAGTGATGGGCTAGGATGTTGTGTAGGTTGGGTGGGTGATGGAACACCACTTTAGGAGGGGTGGGAAGGGTCTTGGGTAGGACGTCCCTCATTTCAGGGCAGGATGAGAGATAATCAAGGCCCTGGTGAAGGATATGGTTAATTTGTTCCAATCCAGGGTGATTTTGGATGATGAGAGGGGTACTCCTTTGTAGCAGAGTCTTGGAGGTGGTGGGAGTACCAGGAGTGTGTGAGGATGTGGCACAGGGAATCTGTTTGCAGATGAGTTTGGGGATATTGTCTGGCTGTGGCCTTTGTGAGACCTTCAGTATGCTGGAAAAGCGAGTTCTCATCACCGAAGATCCATCATCCACTGGTGGCTAGGCCACAATTTTGCTGGACAAGCATCATACCGTTGACATGATACAACAGCCACTGAAAATTGAAGTTGCAGATCAATTGGATCACAGAAGAAAGCATTATTGGGTCAAAAGTGTGGCCTACCTCATGCATATAGCCTCCTGTGGCTGGATGAAACAATATCCCACTGATGTCGGTAAACTGATAATGGCTGAATTTATGGACCATAACCCAGGCCTAAGACTACCTTACATCATATGACGCAAATGGTTGAAAGTCCTTGAGGGACATCAAACAAACTCTCCTTGCACACAAGATGAGTGATGTTCTAAAAGACATCAAAGAGCACTGGCAGAGCAAACGACAACGAAAGTAGATGGATACCATCCTGTCATAAATGTCCACCTCAGCAAGGCAAGTTTACAGCAACAATAAAATCATGAGGCTGAGAAATTGTTTTGGAAAACAGATGGGTTGCACCCTATTTGCCAATAATATCTAAATCATTTCAAGCTCACATTAGCATTGAAATGTGCAAAAACACGCAAGTATGTAAACAAGGGCAGTGACCAAGCCACATCTGCTTTGAGAAATGAACAGGACAAAGTCACGAGGTTTCAATTGGATTGATACATATGTTCTTCAGAGGCAGTAAGATGCATTTTGAGCTTCTCCATTCACAAAAGATACCTTGCTACAATTCAATGTCTACCTTGAAGGAGGACAGTAAGTATATTTTAACCCTGAAAATACAGGCTGTCCCAAAAATAGTATATACTCTTTCACAGCTCATAATACAACACTTTTTTCTCCTCTTTCAGTTGTGACTGCTTGAATAACGAGTTAAGGTGGACTGATCCTTGAGAAAAAGTAGTTCATTCTGATGTGTTACTGGAAGACTGAGAATATAAGTGATGTGCGAAGACAGTTCAGGATGAAGTTTCAGTGGGATGCAACAAAGTGACTAACAATTACTTGTATATGACACAGGAGAAAGAAGTCATTGATAGGTTTCAGCAATCTCGAAAGTCTGTGCAGCAAGCAGCTTGTGAGACAGGAGTTCCATATACAGCTGTCGGTCGCATTTCGAAGTGTGTCCAATGGAAAAGTTTTATTCCTAGATAACTACGTGCTCCAAATGACACTGAGTACAACCAGAGAATTTAATTTTTTGAGTGGTACCAAAAAAGATGCACACAGGACAAACATTCACATACAAGGCTGTTTGGAGTGATGAGACCACTTTTAAGTTCAATGGCTCAATTAATCGTCACAACTGTACCTACCGTGCATCTGAGAATCCTCCCATGACAGTGGAACACCATGTGAGCCTACCAGGAGTGGTGTGGTTTATAAACATTTGGTTTGACTGCACTTTTTTTCCCAAGTATACCATGAATGGTGAAAATTACCTGAACTTACTACAGGAATACGCCATATTACATATCAAAGAGATATATTAGTATGGAGAATGGTATTTCCAGCAGGATGGAGCATCTCCACACTACCAAAATGGTGTTAGCGCCTACCTTGACAAACACCTACCAGACCAACATATAAGATGAAGATGCAATATCGAGACCCCCCACGCTCACCAACTTTGATCCCCATGGACTTTTTCCTATGAGGGCCTGTGAAGCTCACTGTTTATAGCACAAAATCAGCTACCACAAGGCCAGCTACTGTCAATAAGCTGAATGCATCCACTAAAAATGGATGTGCCGAAATAAAGACTAGAAAGAATACAATGGCCAACAATATGAACACTTTCAATAAATGGCTGATTTATACATTTGTTAGCATTATTTTGAATTTTGAAATATTTCCATATCTTGATAAATATTTGTGTTACAGTCATAAAATGAGTGTATATATACATTTTTTGGAGAGACACTGAGTTATAGATCGATCAGAAAACTCAGACAAACAACTTTGTTAGCATACTTTCGGTTTTATGAAACCGATTATTTTTCGAAAACTGCTGTATGATGAAGTTCCATCATACAATACTTATGACAAGTAGTGAGGTGTCTTCAACTGTAAAAGGCATGGAAGAGCTGTACATGGCAAGCCCAGCATCATAGAACAGATTATGGGAAGAATGTACATAGTTCTCATCCAAACGATGCTGAATGTTTCTACTTGCACTTGGTTTTACATACAGTAAGAGGACCTACTTCTTTTGCTAATTTGCAAACAGTTAATGGTGTCGAATATCCCACTTTCTGAGATGCTGGCCAAGACCGACACTTACTTGATGATGACAAACAATTAGATTATGATCTGACTGAAACACGGGTTCGTGACAGTCCACATTGCTTGTGTCATTTGTTTGCCATTTTGCTGGTATTTTGTGCCCTTTCTGATGCTGCAGTGTTGTGGTAGAAATATCAAGATAAGGTGACTGATGGCTTTTATAGAAATATCAGACAAAATAATGAATGTGAACTGAATGATAGATTGCATATTAGTGCTTTTAATCAATGCTTGGTGGCTATTCAGAATCTGGTTTAAAGGAGAAAATCCTCTTCCTCAGTATGGATTGCCAACACCACTAAATAGAAGGAAAATGCATCACCAGAGAGTATGCAGCAGAACTTGTGGAAACTTTGCAAAACAGCATAAAAAATCTAATGGAAGAACAGTGCACAGTATTCAATTACCTTTGTCAGAGAGTCGACAATATTACGGGATAACTCTGTTTATGGATGGACCTAGAGAGACGAAAAATATTTCTCACTTAAATCATATTGGCACAATTAAGAGCCCAAGGAAAAATAGCTCTTACTGTGACTTCATTGGAAATACTAGCCACTTTGTTACCCTACGGTAAAACTGCTCATACAATGTTTAAAATCCCAGTAGATTTGGATATCAGTTCTCCAGGAACTGTGACAAAGCCACTGTTATAAGCAACTGCTGCTTAATAATATGATATGAGTGCACCCTAGGTAACTGTAAAGCATTGGAGGCAACTGATGGAACCATCAGAGACATTTGACAAAATACTCAACACATGGGTGATGTTAAAATTTGTGTGTGGAAGTTTTAGGCAGACATTACCAGATGTACCATAGGGAATAAGGGTGGATGAGATGAGAGCATGCTTGAAGAGCTCAAATCTGTAGCGACACATCATGCGGATGCACTTAACAGTGAACATGCGCCCATGAATAAGAGACAACACAAGTGTGCAGGAGTTTTCTGATTTATTGTTTAAAATATTTGCCATGGCTTCTATCCAGAAGAACACAGTCAAACTGTTTTGGCTGGTAATTTATGCTATACAGTGCTTTCATTTCAACATCTCATTCACGACAATCAAATGCAAGCATCAACTTTGAAAACTCTTGGGTCTGTGAAAGGGCTCTATTGTCACCTCAAAATGATCGAGCTGCAAGAATTAACTCAGACATACTTACTTATGTTGAGGGAGAAAATATAGAATACACAAATATAATTTTAGGAATAAGTTTCTAGATCTCTACTGACAGAGTTAAGGTGCAAGATGATCCTACCAATAATCTAGTTGAATGTTTAAACCCCTTTAGTGCATCTATCATTCCATTGCAAAAAATTAATTTGAAAAATGGTGTCTCGATTATTCTGTTGCGAAATTTAAGATCACCAAAAGTGTGTAATGAGACGAGACTTAAAGTTACTTCTCTCCTACGTATCATCATACAAGTGGAAATTTTGATTAGTAAATGGTGTAGTTGAGTGAGTTTGTACACGCCGAATCTTGCTTATGCCTAACAATTTCCCATTTCGATTTTAACAGTGGCAATTCCCAGCGAGCTTATGAAATCCTTGACAATAAATAAAGCACAAGGCCAGACGTTGCATGTTGTGGGTAAAGACCTTACCATCAGATACTTTTTGCACAGTCAGCTCTAGCATGGCTCTCTCCCACATTAGTGAAGCGAACAAGCTCCTTTGTCATGACCCCAAACATACTGCTTCAAATGTTGTACACATAGAAGTAAAGGGCAAGACAAGGATCTGATGACACCAAAATCTTACAGACCAATTCATCCTCTGACTGTTCTTGGCAAGATATTTGAAAAACTACTATGCAAAAGATTACAAGATCACAGACAACAAAGGATGAGTTTAGAAGAGGCAAGTCAATTTAAGATGCAATTAATGAGGTGCTCTTGCTAGTGACAGATACTCATTCTACACATGCTCTAGCACTGATGGTCAATTTTAATGGTGATTTTAATAACCATCTTCCTTTGGTCACCTTATGGAGTTAAAATGTCCAGAAGTGCTCTACAAATGCCTGAGAGACTATTGCCATGGGAAACATGCAACTTTGATGTGCTCAGGAAGTAAAACAGCGATGACCATAACAAAAAACTGTCCACCACGCTCAGTGCGTGGTCCAAGGTTTTGGGATATTGTAATGGAGCCCATACTACTGAAATTACATGAGAGTGTTAATGTAAGTGAACTGGTAACACCTGCAAAAGACATTATTCACTGTAAATGGTGACTCCACAAGAACTATAGAAGACAAAAGTAATGCTGTGCTCCATGAACTTGAAGGATGGTGTCAATGTGTCAAATTGTCACTAATACCTCAAAAAAAAACCATATATTTCTTGCTGAAAGGGAACCCAGCAAGAAATTCTCAGATAAAATTAAACAGTGGAACTATTAGAAAAAGTGCAATAACAAGGTATTTGAGGGTTCCTAGAAGAACATCATAACTTTGCACATCATACACGAGGTATGAAGATAAGGTACAGACATGAGGAACAAAATTATAATCATTGCAAACAGGCAGTTCTGACTTCCCTTGAACACAATCAGAACATACCACCAATGTATATTAGCATCAGCTGTAGGATACAGTATGTTTGAACTCAGAGATTGCAACTTGTGAAGCAAGCTACATTATTCACAAGAGTTCAACAAGGAGAGCTACTACGATTGTTAGTAATTCCAGGCATATGTGCACTGGTATTAGAAACCACGAAAAGAGAAGCACTTTATCAGTTGAAGAAAGGCAATAAAACCAAAATACAGCAGATACTTGGAACTGAGTGTGTGTGTGTGTGTGTGTGTGTGTGTTTGGAGATTACGGGCACTCAGTGCCAAGGTTATCAGTTCCCCCACACATATCAAAAGAAATGAATGTGGATAAAACATTTAAAATTGTTGTCACACAGTGAAGAGGAAACCTATAAAATGACACTAATTCACCAATTCCCACCTCACTTGTGTTGACCCATACCATCACTCTACCTCACAGGCCGTAATATGACGGAGAAGGGTGAAAGGTGCTAGACATGGAATTAAAACAGAAGTAAAACCATAGAAGAGCTAAACAAAAGTGCAGGGAAATGTGACTCACTGACCACTTACAAAAAACAAGGATGAGACAGTCACCCTCAATTTACTAACATCATCTCCTCAAAATTTGTGGAAACAAGTTGGACAAATTACAAAAACTTAAAACTCAAACCACATTTGTTTCAATGTCACTTAAAATAGAGGGCAGATCTGCCAGCAAGACTGCCACTGCCCTTTGGTCTGAGAATAAAACACTCTCTAGTAAAAGGTGGTGCACAGTGATCTGTATGTCAAAAGTACCACACACTCGAGGGCCGTCATGCCGGAGCAAGCAGCCATGCGTCAGAGGACTATGGCCTATGCAAAGACAAGTAAGAAGGACCTCAATCCATTTTTGTGGCTGGAAGGAGGTATGCCACAACCGCATAGTGGGCTTTACTAGATGCAGCTTACTATCTGGCACTTCCAGCCACTCGTCTTCACATCAACACTTGATTCTGGACCTCGACAGCTAGAAGAGAGCATGCAGGGGCAGGCCATACTGAACTAACTGAGGGTCATGACATGCATCCCTAGCTGCTACATCTGCCCTTTTGTTCCCCACAATGCCCATGTGCCCTTGTATCCAACAGAAAGACACCACCTTCCACAGCCACTGTAGTTGGAGGAGGGTGTTCCGGATATTCTGGACTACTTTATCTGCTGGGTACCAGTGTTGTAGGGAGTGAAAGGTACTCAGAGAATATGAACAGACAAGGAATTTAGCACCTGAAGCACACATCATCTGCTCCAGTGCTCGCAAGATCGCATACAGTTCAGCATCAAAGACAGTAAAATCTTGAAGTTGTTTGATCTTGAGGTCATGATCAGGGAAAACAACAGAGCAATCTACAGAGTCCCGTTGTTTTGACCCATCTGTAAAGACTGCTGCAGAGTTGTGGTGCTCAGTTAAAATGTGATAAAATAAAGAAATAAAGAATTAAAAATATAAGGAGGAGCGCAATCTCTCCTGTGCTAAACTAAATCTAAAATTACACTGGGTGTCATAGTAACCATGGTGGCAGGTGGTTAAAACTGTCGATCTGGGGTTGGACGTGTTCCACAAGAAGTGATGCCAGCACACACTGATGTTCATGGATGATGGGAGAAAAGGCATTCCAGAGGTGGACGAGCAATAGTATGGTATGCGGGTGAATTTGGAGCTGTGAAGAACTTTTATGCCCGATGTATCATAAGGAGCTGCTGCCAGATGGTGAGCGGTAGTTCCCAGCCTCAGCACAGAGACTGAGTACGGGGCTTGTCCTACAAGCACTTGTGGTTAGCCCCTCATGGTGGATATCATCAATAATCCTCAAGTAAGAAAGCCTTGCTGATTCGTACACTGAGCATCCATAGTCTAGCTGTGAATGCACAAAAGCCCTATAAAACTAAAGCAGACACACCCTGTTCGCTCCTCACAACCTGTCGCTAAGGCATTTTATAATACTCAGTGCCTTCTGGGTTCTGGCTTTCAGATCTCCCAGATGTGGTATCCATAATAGTTTTGAGTCAAAAATGAGATCTAGAAGTCTTACTGTGTCTTCCAAATGTAGAATGGTGTCCCTCATATGCAAGTCAGGTAAATTAAAAATACAACGAGAACAATTAAAATAAACACACACACACACACACACACACACACACACACACACACACACACACCTATCTGCAGAAAATTGAAAACCCATCTTTGTAGCCCATTCTTCTAACATCCTAACTGCAAATTGCAACTGATGAGTCGCTGTTGCAGTACCGGAGGAGGACCAGGAAACAGTGCAATTACTCAGTAATGAAACAAAGCAGTAGGCTCTGCCAGAAATATCAACTCTTAGACAATGTATCTAATACTGTATAGTAATACAACAGTATGCCATCTTAGGCAATTTATAAAACTTGTAAGCAAGCATTACAAATGTGGACTCTTATACGGTTATATCACTTGTTATGTTATTGTCTAACCTGCTTTCATAAAACACTTGATAATGGCACTCTGAAGCTGAAATCATGATTGTGTAACTGTAAATGTAACACAGTAAATAAACAACAGTCTAATGGCAGTACTGACTTTAAAGAAAAAATAATAAATGTTTACATAACATTTTGCAACCCCTCCACTTCCACCCCCGCCTTGCTTCCTTTCCCACTCCCTTAAATAAATTATATAAAAGGGGAATGTATGTTTGTGTTAATTGCTGTCAGACTTTTATATTCTTTTGTTAACAATACTATCAACATAAGCAACCATTAAACATATTCCGGCCTTAGAAGCTCTTTCACTGAAGATAATTATTGTAGTAATGACAGTGATACAATAATCAACAGAAGTTAGGCCAGTTCAGACTTCTACACATAACCAATCCTGACAAATTATTAAAAAACTTTAGTATGAAGGAAGTTATATCCCTTAAGTATTCATGGACAATAATGATAATCCTCAGTGGGTTATATGCAGCAAAGTACTCCCAAACAGCTCTATGGCGTCACCTCAAACATGCCACCTGGATTAGATTAGATTGGTTTTTCGTTCCATAGATCCATGCTGAGGAGATCTACATCTACATCTACATCTATACTCCGCGAGCCACCTTACGGTGTGTGGCGGAGGGTACTTATTGTACCACTATCTGATCCCCCCTTCCCTGTTCCATTCACGAATTGTGCGTGGGAAGAACGACTGCTTGTAAGTCTCCGTATTTGCTCTAATTTCTCGGATCTTTTCGTTGTGATCATTACGCGAGATATATGTGGGCGGTAGTAATATGTTGCCCATCTCTTCCCGGAATGTGCTCTCTCGTAATTTCGATAATAAACCTCTCCGTATTGCGTAACGCCTTTCTTGAAGTGTCCGCCACTGGAGCTTGTTCAGCATCTCCGTAACGCTCTCGCGCTGACTAAATGTCCCCATGACGAATCGCGCTGCTTTTCGCTGGATCATGTCTATCTCTTCTATTAATCCAACCTGGTAAGGGTCCCATACTGATGAGCAATACTCAAGAATCGGACGAACAAGCGTTTTGTAAGCTACTTCTTTCGTCGATGTGTCACATTTTCTTAGAATTCTTCCTATGAATCTCAACCTGGCGCCTGCTTTTCCCACTATTTGTTTTATGTGATCATTCCACTTCAGATCGCCCTGGATAGTAACTCCTAAGTATTTTACGGTCGTTACCGCTTCCAATGATTTACCACCTACGGCATAATCGTACTGGAATGGATTTCTGCCCCTATGTATGCGCATTATATTACATTTATCTACGTTTAGGGAAAGCTGCCAGCTGTCGCACCATGCATTAATCCTCTGCAGGTCCTCCTGGAGTACGTACGAGTCTTCTGATGTTGCTACTTTCTTGTAGACAACCGTGTCATCTGCAAATAGCCTCACGGAGCTACCGATGTTGTCAACTAAGTCATTTATGTATATTGTAAACAATAAAGGTCCTATCACGCTTCCCTGCGGTACTCCCGAAATTACCTCTACATCTGCAGATTTTGAACCGTTAAGAATGACATGTTGTGTTCTTTCTTCTAGGAAATCCTGAATCCAATCACAAACCTGGTCCGATATTCCGTAAGCTCGTATTTTTTTCACTAAACGTAAGTGCGGAACCGTATCAAATGCCTTCCTGAAGTCCAGGAATATGGCATCAATCTGCTCGCCAGTGTCTACGGCACTGTGAATTTCTTGGGCAAATAGGGCGAGCTGAGTTTCACATGATCTCTGTTTGCGGAATCCATGTTGGTTATGATGAAGGAGATTTGTATTATCTAAGAACGTCATAATACGAGAACACAAAACATGTTCCATTATTCTACAACAGATTGACGTAAGCGAAATAGGCCTATAATTATTCGCATCTGATTTATGACCCTTCTTGAAAATGGGAACGACCTGCACTTTCTTCCAGTTGCTAGGTACTTTACGTTCTTCCAGCGATCTACGATAAATTGCTGATAGAAAGGGGGCAAGTTCTTTAGCATAATCACTGTAGAATCTTAAGGGTATCTCGTCTGGTCCGGATGCTTTTCCGCTACTAAGTGATAGCAGTTGTTTTTCAATTCCGATATCGTTTATTTCAATATTTTCCATTTTGGCGTCTGTGCGACGGCTGAAGTCAGGGACCATGTTACGATTTTCCGCAGTGAAACAGTTTCGGAACACTGAATTCAGTATTTCTGCCTTTCTTCGGTCGTCCTCTGTTTCGGTGCCATCGTGGTCAACGAGTGACTGAATAGGGGATTTAGATTCGCTTACCGATTTTACATATGACCAAAACTTTTTAGGGTTCTTGTTTAGATTGTTTGCCAATGTTTTATGTTCGAATTCGTTGAATGCTTCTCTCATTGCTCTCTTTACGCTCTTTTTCGCTTCGTTCAGCTTTTCCTTATCAGCTATGATTCGACTACTCTTAAACCTATGATGAAGCTTTCTTTGTTTCCGTAGTACCTTTCGTACATGATTGTTATACCACGGTGGATCTTTCCCCTCGCTTTGGACCTTAGTCGGTACGAACTTATCTAAGGCGTACTGGACAATGTTTCTGAATTTTTTCCATTTTTGTTCCACATCCTCTTCCTCAGAAATGAACGTTTGATGGTGGTCACTCAGATATTCTGCGATTTGTGCCCTATCACTCTTGTTAAGCAAATATATTTTCCTTCCTTTCTTGGCATTTCTTATTACACTTGTAGTCATTGATGCAACCACTGACTTATGATCACTGATACCCTCTTCTACATTCACGGAGTCGAAAAGTTCCGGTCTATTTGTTGCTATGAGGTCTAAAACGTTAGCTTCACGAGTTGGTTCTCTAACTATCTGCTCGAAGTAATTCTCGGACAAGGCAGTCAGGATAATGTCACAAGAGTCTCTGTCCCTGGCTCCAGTTCTGATTGTGTGACTATCCCATTCTATACCTGGTAGATTGAAGTCTCCCCCTATTACAATAGTATGATCACGAAACTTCTTCACGACGTTCTGCAGGTTCTCTCTGAGGCGCTCAACTACTACGGTTGCTGATGCAGGTGGTCTGTAGAAGCATCCGACTAACATATCTGACCCACCTTTGATACTTAACTTAACCCAGATTATTTCACATTCGCATTCGCTAATAACTTCACTGGATATTATTGAATTCTTTACTGCTATAAATACTCCTCCATCATTGGCGTTTATCCTATCCTTGCGGTATATATTCCATTCTGTGTCTAGGATTTCGTTACTGTTCACTTCCGGTTTTAACCAACTTTCCGTTCCTAATACTATATACGCACTATTTCCTTCAATAAGAGATACTAATTCAGGAACCTTGCCCTGGATACTCCTGCAGTTTACCAATATTACGTTGACTTTTCCTGTTTTTGGTCTCTGAGGACGGACGTTCTTTATCAACGATGATAATGTCCTCTCTGGTAAGCCGTCAGGTATTTTATCGTTTCGCCCAAGGGGGGGTCCCTCTAACCTAAAAAACCCCCGTGTGCACGCCACACGTACTCTGCTACCCTAGTAGCTGCTTCCGGTGTGTAGTGCACGCCTGACCTGTCTAGGGGGGCCCTACAGTTCTCCACCCAATAACGGAGGTCGATGAATTTGCAACCATTATAGTCGCAGAGTCGTCTGAGCCTCTGGTTTAGACCCTCCACACGGCTCCAAACCAGAGGACCGCGATCGACTCTGGGCACTATGCTGCAGATATTAAGCTCAGCTTGCACTCCGCGTGCGATGCTGGTTGTCTTCACCAAATCAGCCAGCCGCCGGAAGGAACCAAGGATGGCCTCAGAACCCAAGCGGCAGGCGTCATTCGTTCCGACATGTGCTACTATCTGCAGCCGGTCACACCCAGTGCGTTCAATAGCTGCCGGAAGGGCCTCCTCCACATTACGGACGAGACCCCCCGGCAAGCACACTGAGTGCACACTGGCATTCTTCCCCGACCTACCCACTATTTTCCTAAGGGGCTCCATAACGCGCCTAACGTTGGAGCTCCCTATAACTAATAGGCCCGCCCTCTGTGACTGTCGGGACCTTGCCGGAGAATCGGCCACTGGCCCAACAGGCGAGGCATCCTGTGGTGGCTCGGAAACGATGTCATCACCACTAGGAAGCACCCCGTACCTGTTGGAAAGGGGTAAGGCAGCTGCCACGCGGCCAGATCCCACCTTCGCCTTTCGGCCAGGCACGCGCGAGCCCACCACTGTCCGCCATTCACCCTGGAGTGATGGCTGACCGGTAAGATGCTCACTGCCGGAAGACGCAGCGACATCAGGGGTTCCATGCGATTCCAAGGCCACTGAAGTAGGCATAGGTCTCACCACAGTTGCCCCAACGCCACTACGAGCCGACGCCTGCGCCTCGAGCTCGATGAGCCTAACAGACAAAGCCTCCACCTGCCCGCGAAGAGTGGCCAATTCTCCTTGCGTCCGCTCACAACAACCACAGTCCCTACACATGACTATGTTTACCCTACAAGCGAACGGTGTACTCGCCTTATTAGCAGCAGGAAATCGAAGTGCTTTCTCACTGACGGTCTAACCGACACTGAGCTGTTCTAACCAAACAAACAAAAGCCTGTACGATACGAGGGTCGATAGCAACGGCGATACTGTACACTACACTGTTATTAAAATAAACGGTTGTGTCTAGTAGGCACTCCAACACGCAAGAAATTACAAAAATAAAATAGTAACTACCCAGATAACTGAAAATAAGTTGTACCTGTTTGAAGCTCGCAAAAATGTGTAACAAGCGAACGGTGTACTCGCCTTATTAGCAGCAGGAAATCGAAGTGCTCTCTCACTGACGGTCTAACCGACACTGTAGATGTGGAACATGTCAACTTCTTTATTTTATATAGCTGAAATAACAATACTAATAGTATGAATATACACAATACATCATTTGTTTCTATTAAAAAATCCATCAATGGAGTAGAAGGAGTTGGCCACTAGTAAGTCTTTCAGGCTCCTTTTAAATTGATCTTTATTTGTAACTAAATTTTTTGTGTTTGCTGGCAAATTATTGAAGACGAGTGTTCCTGAGTAGTGGACCCCTTTTCGGACTAAAGTAAGTGCTTTTAAGTCCTTGTGCAGATCATTTTTTTCCTGGTATTGTATGTATGAACTGAGCTGTTTGTTGGAAAAAGAGATATATTATTTAGGACAAATTTCATTAAGGAGTAAATATACTGAGAGGCAGTGGTTAGTATACCCAGTTCTTTAAAGTGATTTCTACATGACGTCCGTGAATTTACTCCACAAATAACACGTATTACACGCTTTTGGACTCTTAAAACTTTTGTTTGACTTGAAGAGTTACCCCAAAATATTATGCCATATGACATTATGGAATGAAAGTAGGCAAAGTATGCAAGCTTTTTCACTTTTATGTCGCCTATATCTGCAAACACTCGAATTGCAAACACAGATTTGTTAAGGCGTTTCTGCAGTTCTGTGGTGTGCTCCTCCCAACTGAATTTATTATCAAGTTGTAATCCCAGAAATTTAAGACTGTCAACCTCTTCTATCTGCTCTTCTTCATATTTTATGCATATGCTGGGTGGAAACCTCTAACAGGTTCTGAATTGCATGTAGTGAGTCTTTTCAAAGTTTAATGTCAATGAGTTGGCTTTAAACCATTTATTAATATCCATGAAAATATCATTAGCAGATCTTTCTAGAACTACACTCGACATACTATTTATTGCAATACTTGTGTCATCTGCAAACAAAACGAACTCTGCTTCTGGCAGTGTAACTGATGAGAGATCATTAATGTACACAAGAAAAAGCAATGTTCCTAAGATGGATCCTTGTGGGACACCACATGTAATTTCTCCCCATTCTGATGATGACTGATGACTTAATTCACTAGTCCCTTGTACTGACACCCTTTGTTTCCTGTTAGCTAGGTATGACTTGAACCATTTTGCAGCACTGCCCGTGACACCATTGAATTCTAATTTATTTAAAAGGATGTTGTGGTTCACACAATCAAATGCCTTTGACAAATCACAGAAAATACCTGCTACTTGTAATTCGTTATTTAATGAATTAAGTACATTTTCACTGTAGGTGTAAATAGCCTTCTCGATATCAGAACCCTTCAGAAATCCAAACTGTGTTCTTGATAATATGTTATTTGTGGTCAGATGGTTGAGAAGCTGCCTGTACATTACTTTTTCTAAAATTTTTGAGAATGCTGGCAACAGTGAAATCGGTCTGTAGTTTGATGGTATCTCTTTATCCCCTTTCTTGAATAGAGGCTTGACATCTGCATATTTTAGCCAGTCAGGACATGTCCCAGTTATAATTGACTGGTTACACAAGTAACTTAGAATTGTACAAAACTCACAAGAACATGCCTTAATTAACTTTGTTGATATTTCATCGTAACCACTAGAATGCTTTGTTTTCAAAGATTTTATTATGGAAGTTATTTCTTTTGGTGAAGTGAGTGACCTATTCATGTAGCTGAAGCTATTCGTAAAGGCTAGTTTCAGATATTCAAGGGCATTATTTACTGATCCTGACAATCCCATACTATCAGTAACGGATATAAAGTACTTGTTAAATAAATTTGCCACACTATGCCCATCGGTTACTAATGTGTCATCTACCGTTAGTGCTATTTGCCCCTGTTCCTTTCTGGTTCTACCAGTCTCCTCTTTCACTATATCCCATATTGTTTTATTTTGTTCCCTGATATTGCTATCTTCTTCTCGTAGTGCATTTGTTTAGATGTCTGAATTACTTTTTTAAATATTTTACAGTATTCCTTGTATTTTGCTAAATCATCAGTATTGGAGCTATTCTTGGTCGACAGATACATTTTCCTTTTTGACTTACAGGAAATCTTTATTGCTTGTGTAATCCATGGTTTTATTATAGACTTCTGTTTAATTTGAGTAACTTTTAGGGGAAAACAGTTTTCAAACATGGTACTGACATTGTTCATGAATGTATTGTATTTTTCTTTCATGTCTTGGGCACTATAAACATCTTTCCAGTTCATATCTTTGAGCAGTTTTCTAAAACACTCAATATTTGGTTGACTGACTACTCTCCTGTACTCAGACTTAGCAGTCTTGATAATCTGCTCAGAATTTACATCTAAAACAAGGAGCTGCATGTCATGATCTGATAGTCCATTTATTACAGGTTTTATGATATGATTTTGTTCTTTTGCTTTGTCTATAAAAATGTTATCAATGCCTGTCCTTGAGGATTTAGTGATCCTAGTTGGAAAGTTTACAGTGTGAGTTAGATTGAAAGGCAACATTACTCACTGCAGTAAATGTTTACTGGAAGATTGCATTAGAAAATCTGTATTAAAGTCACCAGCAATCAAAATATCTTTGTTTCTTCCTGTTAAATAACCCAAAAGAGCTTCTAGATGATTTATGAATAGATTATAATTTCCTGCAGGTGCTCGGTAAATAGTTACTATTATATAGGATCTGTTATGGAACTCTACTTCTGTTGCACATGCTTCTAGATGCTGGTCTAAACAGAATTTATTAATGTCAATGTTCTTGAATTTATGGCAGTTTTTAATAAATGTGGCAACTCCTCCTCCATCCATATCTACTCTGCAGAAGTAGGAAGCTAGCTTAAATCCTGAAAGGTCTAACATATCTATGCCAGTGGTCACTTGATGTGCAGGGAGGCAGATTATGTCAATTTGGTTAGATGAATTCATTTCATCAATACAAATGAGTAGTTCATCAATTTTATTTCTGAGTCCCGGAATGTTCTGGTGTAATAAAGATAACTGATACTGCATACTAATGGGATTATAACTGCTTTGGCGAAGATGAACTGGCAGTTTCTGATTACTTTCTGTTAAACATTGTTTAAACGCAATCTGTGTGCTAAAATCTAACTCCTGTTCATCTGTTTTCTCAAACTGAGTGTGTCTGCCAATCTCTCTTAAAACTCGTTTTCTTTCCCCCTTCCCTATCCTAAAAAGGCATTCCTCTGACACCTGTGACCACTGGTATTTTACCACTTGTGACAGTGCCCCCCCCCCCCCCCCTTGTGACAGTGCCGCCCCCCCCCCCCCCCTATGTTTTCTGCAGTCAACCCAGACAGTTTTCCCTTCCCTTTCCTATTGAGGTGAAGGCCATGCCTAGTTTAGTCCCACCTATCGATAGCATCCACAGGAATCAAACCAATATGGGACCCTACATCCGTCCTAAGCAGCCACTCAAGCTCCAAGTTCACCCTCCTGACAGAAGAGTTCAAATGAGGCCGATCATGGCGTCTCAACACAGACACAAATCCCACACTCGTATGCTTCGTTGCTGATGCTATCTTCACCAGGTCACTCTCTATGGAATATTCAGAGTCTCTGTCAATGCTATTTCCTTCATGAAATCTTTGCATAAAGAACCTACATCCTCTGTTACCTGACTCAGATCTGCACTAGGCTTGAAAAAGTTTGTGAACTGGTACTCTGGACCTAGATTTTCCTGCAGTAGTTGGCCAACACCTCTACCATGGGAGCTACCTTTACAAATTTCCCTACCTTTTTCAAGTCCTTGAAAGCTTGTTGTGCCCTTTCTACAGCTTCAGCTACATGAGGCTCATCCGATTCTGACTGAGGCAACAGGTCAAATCTATTTTCAAGATTTATGACAAAGCTGTCCGATGTTCTCCTTTGCCTGTTCCCCCTATTATCTGTTGCCACTTCCCAACTCTGTTCACTCTTCTCCCTCTTTAACCTGTTCAGTTCCTCCTTTGCCTTGTCTAAGTCAGCTTGAAGAGCTGCAATTTTCCCTTCCTGTTCCAGTATTTTCCTGTCTCTACTGCAGATCCTACAATACCACTGATGAGCCTCATTTATGTCCCCATTTCCCACGCCACTACATTCGCCCCAATGAAAGAAACTACAGCACCCATCACACCACACCCCGGAACTAACGATCCTACGGCATGTCACACACTTCTCACTCATGGTAAAAACAGAAATCGTATAAATTGATATAAGTACTGACTAAAACATAAGCAAAGGACCCTAGAAACTATTCAAGCAGATATAAATAAATTGAAAGACTACTGAATAAAAAAACTGGTGGTTACATATAAGTTTAAGTCACTGTTTACTTACGATACGCGCGCTTGAAATTAAGCCTAAAATCCGTGCTATACGCGCGAGAAGGAAAATAAACTTCTTACCCCATTTAATCTTCTTTAACACTTCACTAACACTTCCACTAATGTAACAACACTTATATTTATACCCTCAGGAAACGTTTACCTATAAGTTTAATTCACTGCTTACTTATGATTCGCACGCGTGAAATTAGGCCTAGGATTCGTGCTACAGGCGCGAGAAGAAAAATACGCTTCTTACCCCGTTTAATCTTATTTTATACTTCACTAACACTCCTACTAATTTAACAACACTTAGATTATATTTATAACAACTGTAAACGTTTAAAAACAGCTTAGTAACAACGTTTTTTATAATTACTTAATGCAGCAAATACTCGAAGAGTCCGCGTCGGCGCAGTGTTGCCAACTATGTTAGTGGTGAGTTTAAAGAAACAAATGTCAAATTCTTCATTTGAAACTGTGACAAGCTCTTCAAATTTAAAATGTTTCTGGCTTGGCTAACACCACGAAAATGGTGAACAAAAAACCAACTGAGGTGCAGAAAAATTTTTAAATCTTCAGCTATATTATGTGAAAAATCAGCAAGAGAATTAGCTAAGATCCTACTTTTGAATGATACAGTTCTTCAGTATAGCAGAGATTTAGAACCAATAAAAAGAATTAAATTACTTTTTGTCTCAAGTCATGTAATTAGTCATTAAAAGGGACATACATTCACATTCCTAGTAGGCAGATATCATCATGAAAACAGGTTACTGGAGGACCTTTTTTATGTATTATTGCAGTTGAAATATTTGTTCTTCAAAATTCTTTTCTTGAAGAGAAGAAAATAGCATAGATACTTGTGTGATGAAGCTAAGGCTATGAGTCACAAAATTCTTGGGGCTATACAGCTTACTACAAAATCAGCAAAAATTACTCCAGTAGCCACTGCAAGATCCATATGCAGGTGCTTGCTGCCAAAATAAGAATGCTCTTAATGTGGTCATCAAAATTATAAATTTCAATAAGTCTTAACCACTAAATAATCATTTATTTAAAATACTACGTGAAGACATGGCAAGTGTACATACATCTCTTCTTTTACATATCCAGGTCAGATGGTTTCTCAAGGAAAGACAATTTCTGAACTGAGGAACAAGACACATTATTTCTTATTAGAACAAAATTTTGGATTGAAAGATCAAGTATTTAATAGAAACTGGCCGATTCAAATTGCCTATTTAAGCAATATTATTACACAGGTCAGTGAACTTAATTTAACCCTTCACGACCACCAAGTAAATCTTCACATTAAATTCTTGTTTCAAGAAAAGACATTATATACATTCACTGGGTCTGTTTGTTTCCTAATGATAAAAAGATTTCCAGAAGAGGAATAAGTTGAAATGACACATTTATTGAAGATGTTATTCAGCGTTTAAAGGGCTGAATGAAGCATTTGATCAGTATTTTCCAAATGAAGAGATTAAATATCAAATTGTGGACTAAAAGCCCATTTACTGTCAATGCACAGCTTTCAACCATGTCTGCAGTATACAGGGTGTCCCATTTATCTTGACCACCCTAAGTAACTGTTTGTCCAGAAGCAAATTACAAAATGTTTCAAGCAAATGTTCCTTCGCCATCAGTGGGACATCAATCAGCATGGCTGCCTTCATTGCATCTTTGTTTTTTATAAATATATTAACGGTGGTACGACTTTTTTAAATGGCACCCTGTATTTTTTATTCCGTAATTCGTGTACCATTCACTGAAACACAATGTTATTAATTACATTACACAACATTCACTTTGAGCCTGGGATCACAAACTCGTCCACTTGCTGGAAAACAAATGAAAACCAAGTAAAAACATAACATAAAATTGACTTTGACTCTCCTGTAGCATTGCCCAGGAGTAGAACACTCTGGACACCTATACATTGGTGCATTCGTTGAGTGAAAGAATTATTTACTGCTTCCAGTGTTGCCTGCTGAAGAGAATTACAAGCAAGCACGATAAGTTCCTGCATGTCCTCTGGAGTTGTTGGAATACTGTGATAGACAACATCTTTAATGCATTCCCAAAGAAAAAAGTCCAGAGGATTTAAATCAGGAGACCTACCAGGCCAAGTAACTTTTCCTCCTCGACCAATCCATCTGGCAGGATACCTTCGGTTCAGAACACAATGTGCACACAATGCCTTGTGCGCTAGACATCCATCGTGTTGATACCATATAAGCATTCTGGTTCTTAGCGGCACTTCAACCAGAAGAGGAGGAAGAGTTCGTCTGAGAAAGTTGGCATACGCTGTGCCATTAATGAAATAATGGTCAATAATTGTAGTACCAAGCATCCCACACCAGATGTTAGCCCTCCATCGACGCTGATGTTCCACCGGTCGTGGGTTGTTACTGGATCAATAACACATATTTATTGTATTTACCTGTCCTTTGTTTGAGAAGGAACATTCATCAGTAAATAGAACATTGGAGAAGAAGTTCAGGTTGGCTAGGATTTGCTGCTGTGCCCACTGACAGAACTGTACAAATTCTGGAAATCATTCCCATGCAATTGTTGAGGTAGGTGTATATGGTACGGATGGAACCAGTGATGTGTAAGAATACAATGTACACAGGTCTTAGGAATGCCAATCTCGTGTTCAAGCTGTTGTTTGCTCACATGTCGATTCACAGCAACAGAAGCAAGAACAGTAACTTCGGCAGCTACGGCAGCTACGTCTGTGCGAGTGCTACGACGATTGCGTTGTCATGGGTTGAAAATTCCCATTTACTGAAGCATCGCAACAAGATGAGAAAACATCTATCAGGAAGGTGGGTTCTTGTCAGGGTATCGCTCTCTGCACAGTTCCGCTGCCTGTGTAGCATTTCGCCTACGTTCAACAACAACAACAGAAGAAACGTTATGTCGATGCAGTTTGTAGAAAGGACAGCCTTTACTGTATGCCTACTCTACACAACAGTATTTAAAAGGACTAAACTACTGTACTAAATGTCCCTATACATAAGAAAACAGTATAGCAATTACTGTTCTGCTAACTTACATTCCATATACATGAGTAGCATTTCTACCTTCTCTTCGTTGGTGTACATTCTACTCGCGCAACTCATCAACTGACGATGGTTGAAGAAATGACGAGTGTGCATTCTACTTATGTTTACATTTGTCCTCTGTCAACACCAGCATGTGGATGTGTTCCATTACCCCGAGTACCTGCACTAAGCGCTGAGAGTGTCAATGTCAATGTTGGGTTATGTAATTAATAACATTTTTTCAGTGAATGTTACACTGTGATACATTTATGAATAGGTCTTTAGGAGAGGAAACGAATAACCCAATAAAAAATACAGAGTGCCATTTAAAAAAGTCATACCTCTGTTCATATCTTTGTAAAAAACAAAACTACAATGAAGGCAGCCATGCTGATTGATGGTCCCCTGATGGCTAAAGAACATTTGCTTGAAACATTTTGTAATTTGCATCTGGACAAACAGTTATTTAGGGTGGTCAAGATAAATGCGACACCCTGTATTACAAAACTCAATAAAACTTGTAAAAAGTTTAAATTAGTGTCATTCGTTGGGGCACTTTAAAAGAAAAAAAATTGTGAATTACGACAAAAAGTCTTTTTGATATTTTTACCATTTGCATTAATAATATACTAAAGACAAAACCCAGAGATTCCATGATAAAAGTGGTAACTAACAAGGGTTCCACTTATCAAACAGATTACCAAACAAAAGCTCTACGGAATACAAACAACGATGTAAGAAAATAAAATGGCGAATGTATGAAGGTAGCATAGAGCAATAAATAGGTACACAACAAGATCCTGAGTACTATGATTCACTCTCATAATGATATGGCTGGCACGGATATCCAGACAGCATAGGGTTCAAAATCTCATTTATGTGCCGTAGACAATGGTCTGTAGCTCAATGATTTGTTTATATCAAGAATGGTTTTCTTTCTTCATTAGATGGCAATTACCAGATGTATCTTCATCCCCTACACTTTCACAGATAAAATACACAAGAACTAATATTCTATAAACTAAGGCAGCATTACAAAACTTTACATTATGATTGAAAACAGGGCATCTTAAAATTGTAAGTGACCAAAAAAATAAAAGCAGTCAAAAATATTGCAATTCAATTAACTGAAAATACGTATGTACATATCTTAAAGTACTATACAACAGGGTACATCTCGGCAGAAACTGAAACAAAAACTTGTAGCGAGCAATAACACCTACCTTCAAAACCAATGAGTATTCAGTCTCCGTCCACCGAACCCTCTCTGGTCCTACCGTTTCTTCAATGTCCATCTGTTTCAATCTTTGTTTGAGATCTGTGACAAGGACATCCACTTCCTGCATTGCACTAAGCTGAATAAAATAGCGCTTTGACCATGAAAGATCTCCACCTCCAGCAGACCGCTTAAAGAAACCACTCACTTTATGATGATGCCAAACCTGTGGAGAGATAAGATGACGGTTTGCTATGAATGATCATATATCACTTGTAATAATGTAGAAAATGACTGTCAACTATTTCAACCATTACAAACAGTTTTTTTCCTTAACAACTGGAAAAAAGCTGAAACTACTACTCTACAATTACTCTAAAGGGCTACAGTTGTGGATGAAATCAATATATTTTTTAAGCTGGATGCATTCACAAAAGAGTGACTTGAAAGATTCTGATGTTCTAATATTGTCTAATGCAACATCAGCTGTTATGGTACAATGTTAGCCGATGTGAGGCTCAAGAGAAAAAAATTGACCTCATTCAGTAACTCATTCAAAGTTTCCTGCCTTATTAGATACGAAGTTGGTCAACATTAAATAAAATGAAAACTCCAAAATATTTTCTGTAAATGTAATCCTATAGCTTGCAGCAACTCCTTGGTGATTAACAATGACATTCTTCAATTGAATGCAAAGCTCATTTTGAGGTAGGAATTCAAAAGAACTAGTATTAGATTCTTGAGTATCAGACCAACTACCACAGTACCCTAAGGTAAGAATGAGAGGATCATACCTCAGATTGGCAATATAGTGATTCGTCACTGTCTAATCATAGAGAACTGGTTGGAACCCCTTGGCAAGAGCTACTTGTCATCAGGAGAACTCATAAGCAAAATAATCAATGTTACGGTGATCAGTAAAGTGTTGTTGTCAGTTCTGGAAGGTAGTACATTTTGTAGGACTTGGCTGCAAAAAACTTGATAATCAGTTAAAACTATTGTGACTTTTCAGAACAGCCTTGGTTAATACCAAAATAGATTTAATTACTTTTGTCTTAGTTGTTGAGGTGTTAGAAATCCTAGGCCTGGGAGGTGGTATTTTAATAGTAAGTTTTATGCTGTTTCATAAGTCAATTCAATTAACAAATTCATATTTCATGGGAATTTTATGAAAGTGTATATAAACAGAATTGCATCTCTGCAAGATACCTAAGTACAAAGAAACTCAGATGAAAAATCTTCCTCGAAGTCAGCAGTATAACTGAAAATTCTGAAAACAGGGAGACTTTAACCCCAACCACACTTTCATTTCGCTACCCTCCTAAATTTTGAGAAAAAACACTATATTTAGTTCTGTATAAAAAATAGTCACAACAGTAACTGATGTAGCCATACTCCCTGTTGGCCCATTCTGGGTTCTTTGGCCAATAATTGTTTTATGATTTTTCTGACAACAAGAGAGGCTGGCACTGTCAAAGCTTCATCCTCCATTGCTGACAAAACATCAGAAAAATCATCAAACAAATGCCGGCCAAGAACCTGAGAGAGAAGTCAATAGGCAATATGCCAACAAGTGGCTATGAAAGCCTCAACAATTCTGAATTGATGTAGCATATGAACAAGAATCAGCAAAATGTGTAAAATGTTCCAATTTAAAGCAACTTTTGCTCTTTGTATAACTGTGTCTTGGAAACAAATGAATCAACCTCCTAACATATTTTACATATTTCCACTCAGTAATGTCTTACAGAATAATTCCTTCTATAATTTGTCCCATATAAAAAAAAGTATTGATTGCACAAAAGTAAGCAACAAGAATAAGATGTGGTGTTCACCCAGTCATCTTGTAGGTACTTCTTCGGGTACCTTGCAGGTACCTCCTCAAGCATCTTGCATGTTCCTCTGCCAGAAGATAAAGGGTGGAAAGTGAAGGATGGAATACAGTAATATGGAAAGGATAAAGTGCTACTCACCACACAAACGAGCATTCAGCAGCAGAAATGCTGCTTGGGATCATGGTTGTAAGATTTGTATGTTATGTTTCTCTGTTTCTCAAACAGTAAGTGAGAGAGAAATTTTGTACTGACACAATTCATGTGAAGTCTACCTGTTGAAACTGTAAAGCACCACCCACCTACGATATCCACTCCATCAGTAATCCCTTATACCATAAACTAATGACCTCCATGAATCATAGCATAAACACACATTACTTTTCAAACACCTGTTTAAGCAACTCAAATGTTTATACAAGGGTGGTTTGAAAAGTTCTCAGGACAGAATAGAAAAAGAGTACTTACATCACTGCAACTTTTTTTATTTTTCAATGTAGTCTCCTTGTAGATTAATGCACTTGGTCCCACGATGTTCCAGTGCCTTGATCCCATCTAGATAATGAGTCTCCTCCAAGCCTGCAAAATAGTTGCCAATTCCGGGTATCCAATCTTCGTTTGAAGTGAATCTTCATCCACCAAGAAAGATTTTCAGTTTTGGGAAGAGATGGAAGTCTGACAGAGCCATATCAGGTGAATAAGGAGAGTGTGGCAACAATTCATACCTTACTTCGTGTAATTTTGCCATGGCGATGGCACATGTGTGCAGGCACACATCAGGAGTCATGGCACCCATATCGCAGATAATTTTTTCATTTCTGATTCTTCAGTTAAAATGTAATACACCATTTCAGATGACATCTGGCAAGCATGATCAATTTCATGCACTTTCAACTGGCAATCCTCCATGACCATTTTTTTCACTTTGCAATGATTTCTAGAATAGTGACACATCTTGGCCGACCACTGCGCGGATCATCATCTAAGCTCTCCCAACCAAATTTAAATTCATTTGTCCTCTTCGCAACAGTTGACTATGGAGGAGCAGATACCCCAGTATATTCTGGAAATTCACATGAATGTCCTTTGCTTTCATACCTTTCTTCACGAAGTACTTAATCACTGCTCGAATCTCGATTTTTTCCATCTTCGCAAATCATTAAGCGGGAACAACAACAGAGTCACATCACTGCCACAGCTCTCTTCCAAGAGCACTGACATGGCATGTATTTACAGGCAACAGTCCAATGAATATCACATGAACAACTCACTGCGCTAGCACTCATCTCTCATGGTGATTCCGAGAACTTTTCAAACCACCCTCGTATTTGTCTTTCCGTATTCTGCTACAAAGTTTCACAAATTATTCTTTCATTAAATTGATAATAATGATATTTGTCAGATATTTTCCACATATGCACATTTGTATGGCTCCACCCTAGAAATAAATATGTAAAATGGAGCACAGTGAAAAGTAATCTAACGTCAAAATTTACTTCTAAGAGATCTTCAACAGCAGTAAGCTCACTCTAGCGGTTGGTGAGCTGTTTCAAAAGTTTGATCTATTTATTAATATCCCTCACACATAAGTTTCAATTATAGCAGTAAACCCACTTCAATGATCAGCATCACCTTTAAAGTACTTCTTACTATGCCGAGACTACTCTATTTCAAAAAACTCCCTGCTATCCAGGGTAAAAATGTTTGGGAACAACATACACAGTCTTTCAGAGGTGCAAAATTAAAATTGGAAATAAAATTTTGCAGCACCTCACACCTTTTGGTTAAGATTTGTGGAGCCAGAGTGCATGCAGTGTCCCAGAGGCTGTGTGGTATCAAGTGTTCCGCACCAAGAAACATTTATCCCTTGGATCTTTAATAAACTTGATGCTGAAGGAGTCTGTAGACTTATTTAGCATAACAACATCTAATATATACTGTATCACTATTTAGCACAGTAGTATTTCCCACAGCAGCCAAAGCAGAAGGGGTGTTAGGAGGCTGGAGGATATCACCACACTTCCACTTAGGAACCCAATTTTGGAAATCTACAACCAGCCAAATTTAGCAGAGAATTCTAAATGTCTGTCAGTTTTCATAATCAAGAGATGCAAACAGCTTAAAAAATGTTATGGACACAGTGAAATTTGAACACTGCTTTTGCCTCTTTATGAATAATCCTTACCTTGTAAGCATTAAGAAATGCAATACAGTCGGAACATGAGCTATCTGCCCATGTCAGTTTCGAGTGGTATGCTGCCATTCGCTCTCGGAAGGGAGTGCTAAACATACTCCGCACTGACATAGCCGCACCTAAATAATTAAAGAAAAGAAAATAATTTAAAGTTACTTGTAACTATCATTTTTGCAGACCATGAGGTAAAGTCCAAATAATATAGTACTTACAGCTTTCTATTAACACACAGCATTACTCTGTGACCTGCCAATTTATCATCTTTATTCAGAAAATCAATTTAAGCATTTTCATTGCTACAAAGAATGTAAAGTCCACAATGGAAAGATGCCAATATGGAAAGGACAGTATGCTACCACCACAGCAAGGAGGGATTGAGTCAAATAAAGGGACAGTGCTAAAGGATGCTAAGAATATTTCAGCTTTTGGATAAAGTCCTCCTCCAGAAGTGGAACACACACACACACACACACACACACACACACACACACACACACAAACCACTTGACCATTGTCTCTAGGCCTTAGTACTCGGTGACAGTGGTCATGTCTATGTCAGTTGTGGTTATGCGAGTTTTCTACTTCAGAAGAAGGACTTTGTCTGAAAGCTGAAATATTTCTAGCATTCTTTTTCACAATGCCTGTCTGTGACTCAATGCTTCCTCTACGTGTCTAGCAGCACTCTATCCTTTCCGTATTGCAGATATATTCTCCAAAAGAAAAGCAATTTGCCTTCCTGAAAACTACTAACACACTTTTGTATTCTCTCTCGGTTAACAAATTATGTCCTTACAGAGTACTGAAGGAGATATCCAGCTGAAAGCAGGATAAGTGAAGAATTCATTATACCAAAACTAATTTTATCTTAAAACAAGAGAGAGGGCTTAGAGCAAGGGTCTCCAAATTACTACAGCACAAGGGCCACATATCAAGTTGTGAATCTCATTGTGGACCAGACAACATATTTTTTTCAGAAATTTGAGATGAAAATTATAAAGAAATTTATTGTTGTGTAAAGCAAACACAATATTCAGTGGAAACCTCAGATACACTTTATTACTTCTTAGTTTGGTTAGTGAGAGATATGAAATTTGTTTTTTGAATCCAAAATTTTCTCATACTACAGCTCTAACTTAGTCTGTTTATGCCTAAAATAGTCCGTAAATGTTTGCCAGTACCGTTACTTTTGTGTTTATATTTTGTAAATTTCAGAAAAAAAAAGTTTGTTCCTGGCCGTAGGTAGTGCCAAATACAGATGACAAACCTTGGGCAAAGTCTTTGATCTTAGGGTAGTTTTCTTCAGGAAGGAACTGAAGAACTACCTTCTTTAAACTTGTCTTTTGTGGTGTTATAAACCTACAGATCTAAGAGTTTCATTTGCCCTGCTACCTGAGCATCTTCCACATTGCAGAAAAAGGGGTTCTGGAAAATTGGGATCTCCATGGAATAAGCATCTTAATCCAGGAACCTGGAACAGAACACTTTCTTCATACCACAAAGCAATTCCATTGCAAACAAAAGTGCAAATCTTGAAACATGTTCACCTTTCACGACTGTCACTTGAAGAAGTGCACAAAAATTTTCTGTCAGACGTCCTGTTCAAAAAGTATTAGTTTTGGTCTAACAGATGTAATGTGTTTGTAAAGATCACAAAGGACACAGCGATCCTCTTGAAATTTTTTATTAATTTCATAGAAATGGAAGAGCAATGTCAAATGCAAAAGGTAGTTTCCATAGCAACTCTTTGTCCAACAGGCCTTCCAAAGGGTTGTTTTTCTGATTCAGAAATATTTGAAGTCCATTCTCAAATAAAAGAAGAGTGGCAAAATTTTAACACAAGTTAATGTAACTGCCTTGTGGTATAAGAGATCACTTGACAAATATTCCATCTCTTCAAGGAAATATTTGAATTGGCATTGAATGAAATAGACAAGAAAAAATACATGCTTCATCATATAGGCTATATCCACTGACTTTGCACAAAGTGCTCCGTGATAAATATCACTGTGTATTTTCAAGGTTCTGGTAACACTACTGGCTTCACATTATGAGTTTAATTTTTCAGCAAAACCTGCATATTTGCCACACACTTTTCTTTCCCCATCTGCACCTGCAAGGAAATCAGATCTGCTAGTTCCTCAGTAACCTTGAAGTCTGTGTTAATACCCCTAAAAACAAGATGATTTGAGCAGTATCAGATGTCTCTAGATTTGTCCAGGACTACAGCACCAAGCAAACTTAGATGCCTTTTCTTGCAACCGTCTGGATAAATTAAATGCAATGTCTTCAACTCCGCATGCCACAGTATTTTCTGACAGAATGGCTGCTTTACATTGTTCAGTACTTTCAGGAAACAGTTCTTCAGCTGTCATTAAATTAATGCACCTCTTTATCTAACTATGCACCATGTCTTTTTTGTAGTTGCAATTAGTATTGTACCCCTTAAGAACAGCAATAACTTTGTTGCAGATAACACACATTAGTTTGTTGTCTTTCTCCACAACAAAATACACTGAAGAGCCACAAAACTGGTACACCTACCTAATTTTGTGTAGAGCTCCCGCGAGCATGAAGAAGCGTCGCAATATAACGTGGCTTGCACTTGTCTAATGTCTGAAGTAGTGCTGGGGGGAATTGACGCAGTGAATCCTGCGAGGCCGGCCATAAATCCATAAAAGTACGAAGGGCTGGAGAGCTCTTCTGAACAGCATGTCGCAAGACATCCCACATATGCTCAATAATGTTCATGTCTGGGGAGTTTGGTGGCCAACAGAAGTGTTTAAACACAGATGAGTGCTCCTGGAGCGATTCTGTAGCAATTCTGAATGTGTAGGGTGTTCCTCCTGGAATTGCCCAAGTCCGTCCGAATGCACAATGGACATGAATGGATGCACATGATCAGACAGAATGTTTATGTAACTGTCACCTGCAAGAGTCATATCTAGATGTATCAGGGGTCCCATATCACTCCAATCGCACATGCCCCACACCATTATAGAGCCTCCACTAGCTTGAACAGTTCCCTGCTGACATGCAGGGTCTATGGATTCATCAGGTTGTCTCCATACCCGTATAGGTCCATCCACTTGATACAGTTTGTAACAAGGCTCATCCGGCCAGAAAACATGTTTCCAGTCATCAACAGACCAATGTCGGTCTTGATGGGCCGAGGCGAGGTGTAAGGCTTTGTGTCGTGCAGTCATCATGGGTACACGAGTGGGCCTTCAGCTCCAAAAGCCCATATCGATGATGTTTCATTGAATAGTCCACACGCTGACACTACCTGATGGCCCAGCATTGAAATCTGCTGCAATTTGCGCAAGGGTTGGACTTCTGTCACGTTGAACGATTCTCCTCAGTCATCGTTGGTCTCGCTCTTGCAGGATCTTTTTCTGGCCACAACAATGTCAGAGATTTGATGTTTTACTGGATTCCTGATATTCACGGTACACTTATGAAATTGTTGTACAGGAAAATCCTCATTTCATTGCTACCTCAGAGATGCTGTGTCCCAAAGCTCGTGACCCGATTATAACACCACATTCAAACTCACTTAAATCTTGATAACCTGTCATTGTAGCAGAAGTAAACGATCTAACAACTGTGCCAGACACTTTCTCGTCTTATATCCCATTGTTAACCGCAGTGCTGTCTTCTGCCTGTAAACATATCTCTACATTTGAATACGCGTGCCCATATCGGTTTCTTTTGCTCTTCAGTGTGTTTCACGGTCCATATTGTATTGAAGATACTTCACTCACCACCCACTTTTCTCTTTTTAGTAACAATAGACATATTTCATATGTATTTGAAAGAAAGAAAAACAACACACTAAACAGAGGCAGGGAGTTAAAGTCAGCTGCATGCAGGATGTTCCTGGTGGCACCTCTGTCATTTATGAACAAGATACTCCTAGCGGCTTCATACAGTTAAACGAGCGAAAGAAATCATGCTATTTTTAATACACTTTTGCTCAAGCATGGGCCGGATAAAATCCCTTCAGAGGCCATTAGCAGTCCAAGGGCCATAGTTTGAAGACCTCTGGCTTAGTGTAAATATGACAAGTAGTAAGCAATTCCTTCCCATCCTGTGTCCTTGTGCCAAACAGAAACAATATAACAATAATGGTAAATAGTAGCTAGCCCTGATCATATACTGTAGAATGATTTACAAAACAGAACAACAACTGTAGTAAAACATCTATTTTCGCCAGCTGCGACATAGTCACGAATATGAACAGTGATCCAACATCGTCAAATGTTTTTTATTCCAGTCTTTGATCACAATATCAATTTCAGTCAATAATGACATCTTCAGATCTACAATATAAAAATATATATCTTCTGGGCTGTCTGTCTTTCAACACAATACAGCATTACATATCACAATATATTATCATACAACCAGGGAAATGTACAGATAAAATACGGTAAAGCGTACCTGTTCTACACCATGTCCTAATGTGATATGGTCGTAATGGCATCATCAAAACATATAAATATACTCAGCACAGCACACTTTAGCAGTACGCCTAACTTTTTGTTATGCCTCTTTTCTGTTCTTTCAACATTATTAGAAATTTCTTGCCAAACAAATTGGAACTGAGTACTAGCCAGTTCGTTACTTAATTGCAAATGCAAATCAAAAGCTTCTTTACTTAGCAAGTCTTTATGTTCATACGATTCACATAGTTGAGCCCTAATCTAGTTTATCTCACTTTTGGCTTTAACTGACAAGGCGATGGCTGACCGCTGTTTAATGTTCACTTTCACACAGTTCGGTGTGACACCTACTGCAAGACACAGCTTATTGAATCTAATAGTCATTACCTCAGTACTGATTTTCTGCTTCAGTTTACAGAGCCTGTTGACTCTGTTGTAAGCCAGACTGAAGCAGAAAACCTAATCCTGTAACTGATTATATCCTACCTAGTCATGGAATGTATGGCCAGACTATATAATTTTATTTATTGACCATTAATATGTTGTATAAACATTTTCTGTGGGAGACAAATCACAATGTATGAAAAGCCCTCTAGTGGTTAAGTTCTCACAATCGCTGTGTGCCTACGTAACATCCTGGCTGGTGACCCAACAGACGGCACTGATCATTGACCTGTCTTTTCTTCAGTTATTTTGTCATATAGACATTTTATCTTTCACAGGTAATTTATAGTTTGCTACAGGCAATGTATTACATATATTTTATTTTTGACCATAAATTTGCCACAAAAGTGTCAGATCTATTATCTTTGTATATTTCCTTTTAAAAATTTTATATGGGTAACTGTACTCGTCTTTTACTGTATCAAAATTGGTTTCTATAGTAGTTATCAATATTTAAAAGTCTGCTACATGTATTTTACCTAATGTGTTTTTATCAGATTATGTTTCTTACGTAAATGATGACTACATCAAAGCCCACAGTAGCGACATCTATGAAGGATGTAGGCAAACAGATTTTTGGTAGCTACTGCACCTCAGTAGCCAGTTGCAAAATGACTCTGTGGAAGATGTGGCCTATTTTATACTATATTTTAGATCTCTGTGACGATGCTGTGTTGAGTATATTTATATGTTTCGATGATGCCATTACAGCCGTATCACATTAGGACATGGTGTAGAACAGGTACACTTTACCGTATTTTATCTGTAGAGTTCCCTGGTTGTATGATAGTATAGTGTGATATATAATGCTGTATTGTGTTGAAAGACAGACTGCCCACTACATATATATTTTTATATTGTAGGACATTGCCGTTGGTGGGGAGGCTTGCGTGCCTCAGTGATACAGATAGCCGTACTGCAGGTGCAACCACAGTGGAGGGGTATCTGTTGAGAGGCCAGACAAACAGGTGGTTCCTGAAGAGGGGCAGCAGCCTTTTCAGTAGTTGCAAGGGCAACGGTCTGGATGATTGACTGATCTGGCCTTGTAACAATAACCAAAACGGCCTTGCTGTGCTGGTACTGCGAACGGCTGAAAGCAAGGGGAAACTACGGCCGTAATTTTTCCCGAGGGCATGCAGCTTTACTGTATGGATAAATGATGATTGCGTCCTCTTGGGTAAAATATTCCGGAGGTAAAATAGTCCCCCATTCAGATCTCCGGGCGGGGACTACTCAAGAGGATGTCGTTATCAGGAGAAAGAAAACTGACGTTCTACGGATCGGAGCATTGAATGTCAGATCACTTAATAAGGCAGGTAGGTTAGAAAATTTAAAAAGGGAAATGGATAGGTTAAAGTTAGATATAGTGGGAATTAGTGAAGTTCGGTGGCAGGAGGAACAAGACTTCTGGTCAGGTGACTACAGGGTTATAAACACAAAATCAAATAGGGGTAATGCAGGAGTAGGTTTAATAATGAATAGGAAAATAGGAATGCGGGCAAGCTACTACAAACAGCATAGTGAAAACATTATTGTGGCCAAGATAGACACGAAGCCCACGCCTACTACAGTAGTTCAAGTTTATATGCCAACTAGCTCTGCAGATGACGAAGAAATTGAAGAAATGTATGATGAAATAAAAGAAATTATTCAGATAGTGAAGGGTGACGAAAATTTAATAGTCATGGGTGACTGGAATTCGATAGTAGGAAAAGGGAGAGAAGGAAACGTAGTAGGTGAATATGGATTGGGGCTAAGAAGTGAAAGAGGAAGTCGCCTGGTAGAATTTTGCACAGAGCACAACTTAATCATATCTAACACTTGGTTTAAGAATCATGAAAGAAGGTTGTATACATGTAAGAACCCTGGAGATACTAAAAGGTATCAGATAGATTATATAATGGTAAGACACAGATTTAGGAACCAGGTTTTAAATTGTAAGACATTTTAAATTGTAAGACATTTAAATTGCAAGATATTTTAAATTGTAAGACATTTCCAGGGGCAGATGTGGACTCTGACCACAATTTATTGGTTATGACCTGTAGATTAAAACTGAAGAAACTGCAAAAAGGTGGGAACTTAAGGACATGGGACCTGGATAAACTGAAAGAACCAGAGGTTGTACAGAGTTTCAGGGAGAGCATAAGGGAACAATTGACAGGAATGGGGGAAAGAAATACAGTAGAAGAAGAATGGGTAGCTTTGAGGGATGAAGTAGTGAAGGCAGCAGAGGATCAAGTAGGTAAAAAGATGAGGGCTAGTAGAAATCCTTGGGTAACAGCAGAAATATTGAATTTAATTGATGAAAGGAGAAAATATAAATATGCAGTAAATGAAGCAGGCAAAAAGGAATACAAACGTCTCAAAAATGAGATTGACAGGAAGTGCAAAATGGCTAAGCAGGGATGGCTAGAGGACAAATGTAAAGATGTAGAGCCTTATCTCACTAGGGGTAAGATAGATACTGCCTACAGGAAAATTAAAGAGACCTTTGGAGATAAGAGAACCACTTGTATGAACATCAAGAGCTCGGATGGAAACCCAGTTCTAAGCAAAGAAGGGAAAGCAGAAAGGTGGAAGGAGTATATAGAGGGTCTATACAACGGCGATGTACTTGAGGACAATATTATGGAAATGGAAGAGGATGTAGATGAAGATGAAATGGGAGATACGATACTGCGTGAAGAGTTTGACAGAGCACTGAAAGACCTGAGTCGAAACAAGGCCCCCGGAGTAGACAACATTCCATTGGAACTACTGACGGCCTTCGGAGAGCCACTCCTGACGAAACTCTACCATCTGGTGAGCAAGATGTATGAGACAGGTGAAATACCCTTAGACTTCAAGAAGAATATAATAATCCCAATCCCAAAGAAAGCAGGTGTTGACAGATGTGAAAATTACCGAACAATCAGTTTAATAAGCCACAGCTGCAAAATACTAACACGAATTCTTTACAGACGAATGGAAAAACTGGTAGAAGCCGACCTCGGGGAAGATCAGTTTGGATTCCATAGAAATACTGGAACACGTGAGGCAATACTGGCCTTACGACATATCTTAGAAGAAAGATTAAGGAAAGGCAAAACTACGTTTCTAGCATTTGTAGACTTAGAGAAAGCTTTTGACAATGTTGACTGGAATACTCTCTTTCAAATTCTAAAGGTGGCAGGGGTAAAATACAGGGAGCGAAAGGATATTTACAATTTGTACAGAAAACAGATGGCAGTTATAAGAGTCAAGAGACATGAAAGGGAAGCAGTTGTTGGGAAGGGAGTAAGACAGGGTTGTAGCCTCTCCCCGATGTTATTCAATCTGTGTATTGAGCAAGCAGTAAAGGAAACAAAAGAAAAATTCAGAGTAGGTATTAAAATCCATGGAGAAGAAATAAAAACTTTAAGGTTTGCCGATGACATTGTAATTCTGTCAGAGACAGCAAAGGACTTGGAAGAGCAGTTTAATGGAATGGATAGCGTCTTGAAAGGAGGATATAAGATGAACATCAACAAAAGCAAAACGAGGATAATGGAATGTAGTCGAATTAAATCGGGTGATGCTGCGGGAATTAGATTAGGAAATGAGACACTTAACATAGTAAAGGAGTTTTGCTATTTGGGGAACAAAATAACTGATGATGGTCGAAGTAGAGAGGATATAAAATGTAGACTGGCAATGGCAAGGAAAGCGTTTCTGAAGAAGAGAAATTTGTTAACATCGAGTATAGATTTAAGTGTCAGGAAGTATTTGTATGGAGTGTAGCCATGTATGGAAGTGAAACATGGACGATAAATAGTTTGGACAAGAAGCGAATAGAAGCTTTCGAAATGTGGTGCTACAGAAGAATGCTGAAGATTAGATGGGTAGATCATATAACTAATGAGAAGGTATTGAATAGAATTGGGGAGAAGAAGAGTTTGTGGCACAACTTGACAAGAAGAAGGGACCGGTTGGTAGGACATGTTCTGAGGCATCAAGGGATCACAAATTTAGCACTGGAGGGCAGCGTGGAGGGTAAAAATCGTAGAGGGAGACCAAGAGATGAATACACTAAGCAGATTCAGAAGGATGTAGGTTGCAGTAGGTACTGGGAGATGAAGAAGCTTGCACAGGGTAGAGTAGCTTGGAGAGCTGCATCAAACCAGTCTCAGGACTGAAGACCACAACAACAACATTGTAGATCTTAAGATGGTCATTATTGACTGACACCATTCATCATCAAAGGAGTTGATATTGTGATCAAAGACTGGAATAAAAACATTTGAATAAAACATCTATTCTTATTAAAGGAACAAAAACACTGTGCATATCCAGGCTCCTGCTTCTATGGTAGAGAGAGATCCACTGGCACAAGCCATAATATGAGGGTCTTTCAATACATTATGCCCCACAATATTTTTCTCAGGGCGTATTTATTCTTAAGAGTTAGAATTTTGTAACAGTAGCAGTCAACATTTCTTTAAGGTGTACTATTTTCTACATAGTCTTCATCACGTTCCACATCCTTACATCAGGATTGTGTAAGAGGATGTATTCCTTGTCAGTAAAAGCTCTTGTCCTGAGTTTGTAGCCATGTTTTCATGGCATAAATTACACTCTTATTACACAGAAAGCATGTTCCCACATAGAGAATCCTTAAGTGGTCGGAGCAAATGAAAATATGCCAAGTCTGGGATGTAGGGTGGATGAGGCAATAACGTAGAAGTCAATTTGGCTGTGTGTTTCCAGGTTCTGAGACTTTTCTGCACATGTGCATTATCACGTTGGAGCAAGATTTCTCTTCGATTCTTGTCAGTCCAAACAAATCAGAAACGACTCTTGAGTTTGCTTAGAGTTTTCACGTAAGCCTCTAACGTAATTACCAACCCTTTTTGATGAGACGTCCACAAGAATGAGACCATCACTACCTCAAAAGATTGTCATCGTACCGTTGTCAGCAGAGGGAGCTGCCTTGAATTTCTTCTTTCTGGAAATTGTTGGGAGTACACTCCAGTGACTGTCTTTTTGTTCCCCACTCAAAGTGACACACCCATGTTTTGTCACCTGTAATGTTCCATGGAAGAAGGTCCTCTCTGCTGACCTCAAACTGCTCCAACAGTTCAGATGAAATGCTTTTTCTTTGAATCTTATGGTTAGTTGTGAGCTTTTGTCAACCTTATCTTGAGCATATCTTTGTATATGCTAGAGTCTCAATCATTTCACATGCACTTCCACTGCTCACTAATAACTGTGGAGCCAATTGTCGATTTGTGATGAGCCAATCTACATGATTAATGGCATCTGTGCAATTCACCTTGTCAGGAGAAGTGTCTGTGACATGAAATTCCTAACACGGCTGATCTTGGACTTCACTTTAACCTACTTTAGCCATTACCCAGCAGTACTCCTATTTTAGGTATTATTTATTGAACAACCCACTGTCTAGAATGTCTGTGGAAACAATACATGATTTCCTAAGTTGTTCACAAATTTATGGAAACCACATACTTTAGAATAGCACGTTGAAAATGTATGGAGATATTATCATCTGCTGGCACAAGAAACTGTCAATGTAAAACTCACAACCAGTCCACATCAATTACCTACAGAAAGACTGTCATGGCTGAAATTTAAAATATTCTGAACAGCACACAAAATCTACTTACGAAGTTCTTACATTCTACATATCCTACAAAGTTGAGGCTCACCCATTATAATACAGTCACCAAGAACACTGAAAACATGTCCAAGTAAAATAAGTTTGCCAATGTAAACATCTACAGGTAACCTGGCCATCACACGTCCCATAAAAGTAATATCACCATCATGATCTGAATATTGACCACTCACAGTTGGTAAAAGTGCACCTGCCTGTAACAAAAATATGGCACTAATTAAGACTTGTCCATTAAACAAAATGTATAAAACAAAAGTTCATATTACTCAATCTACACAGGCTGCACAAGTCCATAACATCCAGACTGAATACAAGTTAAAATATAAAGAATGAGATATTTTGGTGCAAAGACTAGTTTTCCATGACTCTAGAGAAACCACTGTAAAACGTTAAAACAAAATAGAAATCCAGATACAATTTAATCTTTGAATCAGTGGACTGCTCTACTGTAAGATGGGACAGATCACTAATCAAGAGCCGATACAATTTCAAAAATAAAGATCTAGAGATGAGAACAACCTGGAGATACTTCTGTGTATTACGGCATATGAATGAGATCTGCATTTAACAAGATACAACACAATCTGCGATAAGCAATGATGGAATATGATGAGTATAATTGCCATTCCCAAAAATAAAAGAAAATCATTATTTAATGATGTTTAAAGAGGAATCATGAACTAATTCCCCATAGTTGATGTATCTGGTCTTGTTCAACTCATATGATATGTCTTAGTTTCCTTGGGGGAAGAAAGAAGCAAAAACCATTTTCTGACTCATTCAATTCTGAGGTGCAACTGGACCAAGGGTGGCAACTTTCAAAATTTCTGTGAGTGCATATCAATGGCACAGCTCCTGCATCCTTCAAGCCATTATCTCAATAAACAGAATGATAGCAATCCACATTATGAGAAAACAATTTCATTGAAATATTAAACCATACCGTTTTCACATTTAAAAAATTTAAAAAACCTGTCGAGGTAGTCTGTAACAATCAGCTGCCTTGCATCTTAGATTATTCTTTATTACGCTCAATATTGGTAAGCTGCTATTTTAAAAGAATTGCTGACGAATGTAATGGGCATATTGTAATATGTCAGTTGTGAGGAAACATGAAAGCAAGTCAAAAGGATAGGATTCCATTCACAGTATAATATGACTGTTATTGTGGGGAATGCCTTTGATTTGGCCAGAGGAGCGCAAGCAGCAGGGAGTGTGGTGCTTGGCTGCCTTTGCACAAAGACATCTGAAACGAACAGAGTTGTAATTTTAATTTCCATCTCAATGTTTTACGAGTTCATTACTTTCTGATGCAGACAAGTGAGAAATATTTATTTTATTTTGTTTTTACCAAACTAAAAATTTTATCAGTGTGGTACACCCACAAGATTATGTATGTGGATGCTCGAGCCCCAGCGCACCCGCATAGTTGGCACTCATGAACTGGACTACATTCAAGTTTTCTCCCGGTCCTGACATCCCACCATTGTACAAGGTTGGTAAACTTTGTAAATATGACAAGTTCCTGGTAAAATGCAAGACAGGCAATTAGCTGAATTTCAGCAAGGTCATACTGAGGGCTTTCCAAAAAGTAATACACCAGATCCGAAGGCACCTGTACCAATTACCAATAGCATCACTTATAACAGCCAATATGGGGTTTGGGCACTGTGCTCTACTTTCCAAACTGCTGTGACCCGGAGTGCTGGGGTCCTGTCGTGTGCAGGAGGCCGAGCACAGAGAGTGCGTGAGTGGTCCAGTTTACAACTGAAGGATCAGTGGCACAGTGTTATCTGCAATAACATTTATTTTTCAGGTTGAGCTTACAGAGTTAGAAACTGTCTCAGGGTGTTTGTCAATGGCTGCGAGTAAGCATGTGCTGAAAAGAAGTGTTGACACTTTGTCAGCTAGTCATGATGTCGCTGCTGCCACAGGTCAGTAAGCTACAGTCACAGGACAGTGAGCCATATCTGCAGGACTGTGAGCCATGGCCGCATCCTGTGCTGGTGGCAGTAAGGGGACAGAAAAAGGTCGCTCACCAAATATTCTGCGGCACTGTAAGGCTCCAACTTCAGTGCTCTTGTAGACAGTCCACCATGAGCTCAGGTGAGGACAGCCAACTGTGGTTCTGGATGTCAGTTGTCGTGACAGTTGGTTGGTTGGTTTGTGGGTTTAAGTGACCAGACAGCAACGGTCATCGGTCCCTTGTTCCAAAACTCCAAAACAACAACACAGAGTAAAAAAAACGGATAATGGGGACAACAGACGACACAGGACAAGAAAAACTCAAAGAACTGACAAAACAAATTAAAACCACACAGAGTGTGACGGTGGTTGGCCAACCATAGAGATAAAAAAGGAAAAGCCAACCACCGAGAACACATTAAAAACTCAGTTTAAAATCGTAGGCCAAACGCCAGAATCAACACAAGACAATAAAAGAAAACACAAACACTCAGATTAAATAATAAAAAACCCCTGCCCGAATAAAACGCAAAACTATGCCAGCCATAGCAGGGTCATCTGTTAAAAGGGCAGGGAGCGTGTCAGGTAGTGCGAACGTCTGCCTGAGCACAGCTAAAAGCGGACACTCCAATAAAATGTGGACCACAGATAAAATGGAGCCGCAGCGACACAGAGTTGGGTCCTCACGGCACAAGAAGTGGCCGTGTGTCAGCCGAGTGTGCCCAATGCGCAGCCGGCAGAGGACAACAGACTCCTGGCGGGAGACCCGAAGGGACGACCGCCACACAGTCGTCGTCGCCTTGATACGGCGAAGTTTGTTGGGCATGGGCAGGTCGCGCCATTCAGTGTCCCATATATCGAAAAGTTTTCGGCGTTAAGATTGCCCGCAAATCAGACACCAGGAGGCCAAGCTCCAGAGGTGGTTTAATGGTGGCCTCTTTCGCCAGGTGGTCAACACGTTCATTGCCCGGGATACCGACATGACCGGGGCTCCACACTAAGACCACAGAGCGGCCGCAACGGGCAAGAGTATGCAGGGACTCCTGGATAGCCATCACCAGACGAGAACGAGGGAAACACTGATCGAGAGCTCGTAAACCGCTCAGGGAATCGCTACAGATCATGAAGGACTCACCTGAGCAGGAGCGGATATACTCTAGGGCTCGAAAGATGGCGACCAGCTCAGCAGTGTAAACGCTGCAGCCATCCGGCAAGGAACGTTGTTCGGAATGGTCCCCTAGAGTGAGCGCATAACCGACACGACCAGCAACCATCGAGCCGTCAGTGTAAACAATGTCAGAGCCCTCATACGTTGCAAGGATAGAAAGAAAGCGGCGGCGGAAAGCCTCCAGAGGGACTGAGTCCTTCGGGCCCTGTGCCAATGCCAGCTGAAGGCAAGGGCGAGGCACACACCACGGGGTGTACACAGATGTGCCCGGAAAGGAGGCAGAAGAGGTAAAGCCCCAAGCCCGGAGGGAAGCGCTCTGACGCGAACCGCGATCGTACATCCAGCCCTGGGCCGACGTTCTGGCAGATGGACGTGTGACTGTTGGAATAGTAGACGGTAGTTAGGATGCCCGGGCAAGCTGAAAACATGGGCAGCATAAGCGGCCAGCAAACGTTGGCACCGTAACCGCAGGGGAGGAACACCTGCCTCCACTAGTATGCTGTCCACAGGGCTGGTCCGGAAGGCACCAGTGGCAAGGCGTATCCCACTGTGGAGGATAGGGTCCAGTACCCGCAGCGCAGATGGGGATGCTGAGCCATAAGCCAGGCTCCCATAATCCAGACGAGACTGGATTAACGCCTGGTAGAGCTGTAGGAGAGTAGATCGGTCGGTGCCCCACCTGGTGTGGCTCAGGCATCGCAGAGCATTTAGATGCCGCCAACACATCTGTTTAAGCTGCCGAATATGAGGCAGCCGGGCATCAAAAACTACACCCAAAAACCTGTGTGTCTCAACCACAGCAAGAAGTTTGCCATCAAGATAAAGCCGCGGCTCCGGGTGAACAGTGCGTCGCCGGCAGAAATGCATAACGCAGGTCTTGGCAACCGAAAACTGAAAGCCATGTGCTACAGCCCAAGACTGCGCCTTACGGGTAGCGCCCTGTAGCTGACGGTCAGCAGCTGCAATGCCAATAGAGCTGTAGTAAAGGCAGAAGTCGTCAGCATACAGGGACACTGAGACAGACGTCCCCACCGCCGCAGCGAGCCCGTTAATGGCTATTAAAAACGGGCAGACACTTAAAACAGATCCCTGGGGCACACCGTTCTCCTGGACTCGGGAGGAACTATGGGAGGCCACGACTTGCATGCAGAAGGTACGATACGACAGAAAATTTCTGATAAAGATCGGCAGAGGGCCCCAAAGACCCCATCCATGAAGCGTAGAAAGGATGTGATGACACCATGTCGTATCGTACGCCTTCTGCATGTCGAAAAAGACAGCGACCAGGTGCTGACGGTGGGCAAAGGCAGTACGGATGGCCGACTCCAGGCTCACCAGATTGTCGGCGGCGGAGCGGCCTTTACGGAACCCACCCTGAGATGGAGCTAGAAGGCCCCGTGACTCCAGTACTCAGTTCAACCGCCGGCTCACCTTCCGTTCAAGCAACTTGCAAAGAACGTTGGTGAGGCTAATGGGACGATAGCTGTCCACGTCCAAAGGGTTCCTCCCAGGTTTCAGAATGGGGATAACAATACTTTCCCGCCATTGCGACGGAAACTCACCCCCCGACCCAAATACGATTTAAAGGTCGAGGAGTCGTCGCTGGCAGTCCACTGAAAGGTATTTCAGCATCTGACAGTGGATGCCATCTGGCCCAGGAGCGGTATCAGGGCAAGCGGCTAGGGCACTGCGAAATTCCCACTCACTGAATGGAACATTGTACGATCCTGGATGGATGGTGCGAAACGAAAGGCTCCAACGTTCCATCCGCTCTTTAATGGAGCGGAAGGCAAGGGGGTAATTCGCAGAAGCGGAACTCATAGCAAAATGCTCTGCCAAGCGGTTTGCAATGACGTCAGAGTCAGTACAAACCGCTCCATTCAGTGAGAGCGCAGGGACACTGACAGGGGTCCGATAGCCGTAGACGCGTCGAATCTTGGCCCAGACCTGCGATGGAGTGACATGGAGGCCAATAGTGGACACATACCGCTCCCAGCACTCCTGCTTGCCTTGGCGGATAAGGAGGCGGGCTCGCGCACGCAGCCGTTTGAATGCGGTAAGGTGGTCTATGGAGGGATGTCGCTTGTGACGCTGGAGCGCCCGCCGGCGATCTTTAATCGTTTCAGCGATCTCAGGCGACCACCAAGGCACAGTCCGCCGCCGAGGGGACCCAGAAGAACGGGGAATGGCAGATTCGGCGGCAGTAACGATGCCGGTGGTGACTGATTGAACCACCGCATCAATGTCATCATTAGAGAGAGGCTCAATAGTGGCAGTGGAGGAGAACAAGTCCCAGTCAGCCTTATTCATAGCCCATCTGCTGGGGCGCCCAGAAGAGTGACTTCGTGGCAGTGACAGAAAGATCGGAAAATGGTCACTACCACACAGGTCGTCATGCACATTCCATTGGACAGATGGTAAGAGGCTAGGGCTACAGATCGAAAGGTCAATGGCGGAGTATGTGCCATGCACCACACTGAAGTGTGTGAAGGCACCATCATTCAAAATCGAGAGATCGAGCTGCGCCAATAAATGCTCAACGCTGGCGCCTCGACCTTTTACCACTGACCCACCCCACAGAGGGTTATGGGCGTTGAAGTCGCCCAGTAACAAGAAAGGTGGCGGCAATTGGGCTATCAGCGCAGCCAGGACATGCTGCGCGACATCACCAGCCGGTGGAAGGTAAAGACTGCAGACAGTAACAGCCTGTGGCATCCACACCCGAACAGCGACAGCCTCTAAAGCTGTTTGTAGAGGGACAGACTCGCTGTAAAGAGAGTTAAGGACATATATGCAGACGCCACCAGACACCCTTTCATAAGCTGTCCGGTTCTTGTAATAACCCCGATAGCCACGGAGGGCAGGGGTTCGCATTGCAGGAAACCAAGTTTCCTGAAGAGCAATGCAGAAGAAAGGGTGAAGGCTGATAAGTTGGCGGAGCTCAGCTAGATGGTGGAAGCAACCGCTGCAGTTCCACTGGAGGATGGCATTGTCCATGGCTGAGAAAGGAGTGACGGGACTGGGAAGGCAGATTACGCCGCTGGGTCATCTGCTGCCTCCGATGGAGCACCAGTGCTAGTGCTATCAATGGTGTCTGAGGGACCGGTGAGATCGAGGTCCTCAGCAGACGCCAGAATCTCCACCTCGTCCTCCGACGCAGAGGTTGTAGGAAGCAGTGGGACGGGTGCCACCGCACTGTCGTGATTTTTACGAACCTTTTTCTTTGTCTGTGTCTCGCTTCGTGCCTTTGGTGGTGCAGGCTGTGAGGGCTTCCCTGGTTCAGTCTCAGGGACGGACGACGACCGTGAGGCCCTACGACCAGCGACCGATGGTTGCTTGAGCCATTTGCGGGTGTCCACTTTTAAACCGGTCGGAACTTGCAAAGGGAGGTCCCCAAGGGACCCCTTCCTGGTGAGAGAAGCCGAAGAAGTCTTACGCTTCTCTGGCTGGGAAGGGGAACTGATGTCCCCGATGGTGTGGGGGGTGTTGCTCCTGAAGTAGATGAAGCAGGAGCAACAGGGAGTGAAGTGCCCCCCACAACCAGGGGGCTGGTTCATTCTGACATAGCTGAGAGGCAACAGTACGTGATGACACGGGAGAGGATTGTACCGGTGTTGCAGCAGCGGCATAGGTGGATGTCATTTGCACAGGATGTAGCTGCTCATATTTCCTCCTTGCCTCAGTGTAGGTCAGGCTGTCCAGGGTCTTATATTCCATTATCTTCCTTTCTTTCTGGAAGATCCTACAGTCCGGTGAGCAGGGGGAATGGTGTTCTCCGCAGTTAACACAGATAGGAGGCGGGGCACATGGAGTATCGGGATGGGAAGGACAGCCACAATCTCGACACGTGATGCTGGAAGTACAGCGAGATGACATGTGCCCGAACTTCCAGCACTTAAAACACCGCATGGGAGGAGGGATATATGGCTTCACATCACAACAGTAAACCATCACCTTAACCTTTTCGGGTAAGACATCACCCTCGAAGGCCAAGATGAAGGCACCGGTGGCTACCTGATTATCCCTCGGACCCCGATGGACGCGCCGGACGAAGTGAAGACCTCGTCGTTTGAGGTTGGCGCATAATTCATCGTCGGACTGCAGAAGAAGATCCCTCTGGAATATAATACCCTGGACCATGTTGAGACTCTTATGCGGCGTGATGCTAACTGAAACATCCCCCAACTTGTCACAATTGAGCAACATCCGTGACTGGGCAGAGGATGCCGTTTTGATGAGCACAGAACCAGAGCGCATTTTGGACAAGCCCTCCACCTCCCTGAACTTGTCCTCTCAATGCTCCACAAAAAACTGGGGCTTGGTCGACATAAACGATTCCCCATCAACCCGCGTACACACGAGGTACCGGGGGGAATATTCTCCACTGCCTTCTTTAGCCATACTTTCCTCCCACGGAGTGGCCAGGGAGGGAAACGATCTCTGATCAAATTTCTTCCCGTTGAGGTTAGACCTCGATCGCTTGGAGACTGCTGGTGGAGGCCCACCAGTGAGAGATGATGTACCATGCTTCACTGCGGGTCATCCGCCCTGATGCCACCCACTCCGACCAGGGGCTCTCCCCACAGGCGCCACTCAGCTGCAGCAAAGACCACCTGGCAGGATGGCCTTTGCCGGGAGTCCCGATGCCCCAGAGGGATAGGCATCTACTCCTCGGCATGCGTGGGGAGGTAGCAGCTCAGGCATCAGCAGTGCGATCCCTATGTAGTCAGGGGGCTACCACCAAGAGGGCACATGACGACCCCACCACAACGGACTGGCTACTGTGCTGGATGTCGGGTGTCGAAATGTCCATGTACATCACGAGGGCAAAGATGAAAGTGCACATTGGAGGGAATGTATGCCACCCGGAACACACTGCAGTGGATGTGGCCGGAAGCGCGATGTAAGTCCAACTCCATGAAAAATCAGGTGTGCCAGATCTTAGGGCAAGATGGATTTAAGATGCACCACGTAAGGTGTCCTTCCCCAAATGGTACGCACTAACGGAAAAATTTAGAAATGGAGTGGTCAAACCCCTTAGGGGACCATCACATTAAAGGCCGAAACAGTTGAGACTCCTTTTTGTCGCCTCTTACGACAGGCAGGAATACCGCGGGCCTATTCTTACCCCCAAACCCGCAGGGGGCTCCAGTGCTTGGCATTTGCCCTCCAGTGCATGCCTGCAGTCCCCACCCTACTATACTGCCCATGCATGCCCTGCCATCTGCACACCTATCGGTCACAATATTATGCATGGACTCAATCACAGGGAGAGTTCCCACCTGCGCACTTAATCAAAGCTGGTGTTGGTAGGGAGGATCCAGATGGTGCAGGCTGTCAGGCAGTCACTGTAGTGAAGTGCGTTGTGTTTAGCAGCATGCTCAGCAACTGGGTGATCCTGTTGTCCGTTGGACACATTTTGTTGTGTCATGTCCACACAGGGCCAACAGCCTTGCCACAGTGGCAGTGGTAACATCGGTTCCCGTATGATCACCAAAGTTAAGCACTGTCGGGATGGGCTAGCTCTTGGATGGGTGACCATCCGGTCTGCCGGGCACTGTTGGCAAGCAGGCTGCAGTCAGCCTTTGTAAGGCAAACTGAGGAGCTACTTGATTGAGAAGTAGCGGCTCCGGTCTTGGCAACTGACATATGGCTGGGAGAGCGGTGTGCTGACCACATGCCCCTCCATATCCGCATCCAGTGACGCCTATGGGCTGAGGATAACACGGTGGCCGGTCGGTACCGTTTGGCCTTCATGGCCTGTGCGGGGGAAGTTTAGTTTTAGTTTATGTCCACATAGGAAGCAGCACATTGGTTGCAGATTATTTTGTAGACTAGATAACTGCTTTCACAGATAGCCCTACCTTTGATGGGATAGTTGATGCCTGTGACTGGACTAGATTAGGTGATGATGGGTGTGCTCCTTTGTGGCCGGACGGTGGGAATGTGGAAGGTGGTAGGCAACTGGAGAGACAAGGCATACGAGGTCTGTTTCTGTACAAGGTTGAGAGGGTAATTTTGGTCTGTGAGAACCTCAGTGAAACCCTTAGTATATTTGGAGGGGGACTACTTGTCACTGCAGATGCAAGAACCATGGGTGGCCAAGATGTGTGGAAAGGACTTTTTGGTATGGAACGGTTGACAGTCATCGAAGTGGAGGTATTGCTAGTATTAGGCACGTTTGATATGGACAGAGGTATTGGTGTAGCCATCTTTGAGATGGAGGCCAACAACGATAAAGGTGGCTTGTTGGGTTGAGGACGATCGGGTGAAGCAAAGAGTGTCCTCATCCTCAATCCAAATCACAAAGATCTCATCAATGGTATACAGTGTCTGTAAGGAAACTTTTAAAGAAACTGAGATTACTGCATAACAGGTGTAAAACAAAGTGTAGGGCTATAAATGTGAAACAAATATTAACAAAGAGATAGAGGGGCTGGCCAGTACTTACCTCAGCTCAGTACAGCCGATAGATACACAAAAAACAGAACCAAAAATTTACATTCCTAGCTTTCGGAACAAATGTTCCTTCATCAGGGAGGAGAGAGGGGAAAGAAAGGGAAGAAGGGAAAGTAGATTCAGTTACTCACAACCCAGGTTATGAAGCAGCAGGGAAAGGAAAACAGGGAGGGTAGCAAGGATGGAGGCATGGTTGTCAGAGGGAAGCCAAAGATATTCTACTCAAAGTACTGCGCCAGCTTCAAACCAAAGCGGATGCATACAGAAGTAAAGAGCTATATAGTATAAAGATAAACACAACTATGTAGGATGAAAAGATGCGTGAATGGCTAAAGAAGAAAGGGAAAGAGAAGAAGACTGAAGAGTAAATGGGAGTGAGGTGGTTTAACATAGGTTCAGTCCAGGGGGATGGCGGGATGAAAGGATGTGTTGGAGTGCAAGTTCCCATCTCCGCAGTTCAGAGGGACTGGTGTTGGGTGGAAGAAGCCAAATGGCACATACAGTGTAGCAGGTTCCTAGGTCCCTAGAATTATGCTGGAGGGCATGCTCTGCTACTGGGTATTGGACATCTCCTAGGCGGACAGTTCGTCTGTGTCCGTTCATGCGCTCAGCCAGTTTAGTTGTTGTCATACCGATGTAAAAGGCTGTGCAGTGCAGGCATGTCAGTAGATAAATGACATGTGTAGTTTCACATGTGGCCCTGCCTTGAATTGTGTGTGTTTTACCAGTAGCAGGGCTGTAGTAGGTGGTTGTGGGGGGATGCATGGGGCAGGTTTTGCAGCAGGGTCGGTTACAGGGGTACGAACCCATGGGTAGAGAAGGTAGTCTGGGAATATTGTAGGGTTTAACAAGGATGTTACGAAGGTTAGGGGAGCGACGAAAGGCAACTCTGGGTGGTGTGGGGAGAATTTTGTCAAGGGACGATCTCATTTCAGGGGTTGACTTGAGAAAGTCATATTCCTGGCGGAGTAATTTGTTGATGTTTTCGAGGCCAGGATAATATTGGGTGACAAGGGGGATGCTTCTGTGTGGTCTGGGGATAGGAACATTGTTGTTGGACGGGGAGGAATGTATTGCTCGGGAGATCTGTTTGTGGACAAGGTCTGCAGGATAGTTGCGGGAGAGGAAAGCACTGGTTAGGTTATTGGTGTAATTGTTGAGGGATTCGTCACTGGAGCAGATACGTTTGGCACGAATACCTAGGCTGTAGGGAAGGGAGCGTTTGATGTGGAATGGATGGCAGCTATCAAAGTGAAGGTACTGTTGTTTGTTTGTGGGTTTGATATGGACAGAGGTGTGGATGTGAGCTTCAACAAGATGAAGGTCAACATTCAGGAAGGTGGCTTGGGTTTTGGAGAAGGACCAGGTGAAATTTAGATTCGAAAAGGAGTTGAGGTTATGGAAGAAATTAAGGAGTGTTTCTTCACCATGAGTCCAGACCACAAAGATGTCATCTATAAACCTATACCAGGCCACGGGAAGCAGCTGTTGGGTCTTCAGGAAAGCCTCCTCCGTGCGGCCCATGAAGAGGTTGGCATAGGATGGAGCCATCCTGGTTCTCATGGCCATTCCCCTGATTTGTTTGTAGGTCTGGCCTTCAAAAGTGAAGTAATTATGGGTGAGGATGAAGTTGGTAAGTGTGATAAGGAACAAGGTTTTTGGAAGATCTTCAGGTGGGCGGTGGGAGAGGTAGTGCTCAAGGGCAGAGAGACCATGGGTATGTGGGATGTTTGTGTAAAGGGATGTAGCATCTATGGTGACAAGAAAGGTTTCAGGTGGGAGAGGAGTGGGAATGGATTTGAGGCGTTCCAGGAAGTGGTTTGTGTCTTTGATGTGCCATTGGCTATCTTTCTCTGCCACAGGAAAATTTTTTTGGGACATTTCTGCGGCACGCGCGATCTTTTTTGCAGCACTCGCGATCTCTTTTGCGGCACGCGCGATCTCTGTTTTTGAGCAACGTGTGTTCTTTTCCCCTGATCTGGACATACTTGCTTGGTCTGGTCAACTTTTTCCGTATTTTTCTTATTTAGTGGTCTTCCTTTGATATTGAACATTACCAACACAATTTCTTTCTTTCTCGTCCTTCCCTCCGTGTTTTATTCCTTCTTATGATTACTATTTTAACTTTAGTTATTTAATTTCCCTACCCACCAGTTACCCACTATGTACCCTAATCCTATACCACATTATTTACATTCATTCCGGAAACATGCATTCACCGTAGCCAAACTGCAATCCCACATACTTTTCCTCCGGTCCTGCTTAACCTTTGGAATTACACCTAAAGGACTTACCTTAAAAGTTCCCATCTCAGGGTGCAATTCCTCCTTCCACCAGTCTCTCCTGGACTTCCAGAACCTTCAATCCTTAGCCCTTACCCAACTTGTCCTGAATCTCTACACTACTTCATGTAACCACCACTCCCAACAGCTCCCATCTCTCTTCAAAGTCCTCCACCTCTCAAACCCTTCCTTGGAGAACACACTCAGGAACATCATCCTAGGAGCCAGCGGCAAACTTGAGTTCCATGCCACACACCACCTGAAAAAACTATCCACAGTGCTAGTGCAACACCTAAGAAGTGGGGTCCCTCTCCCTATCCCTCACAAACACCAACCACAACAGAACCTTCAACAAACCCCCCTCATAGCCAACAAACCTAGCCTAGCCACCCTACTCAATCTCCCCATCCCAGCACATACCCCACACAGACCAAATCTCAACTATAACCACAGTCAAATGGCACATATCACCAGTCCAATTCAGTTCTAAACCTCTCATCCAGATCCCTCTCTCCTCCAGAGACATATGTTCTATCAAAAGGCTTAACCTTTAGCCCCACACCTAAATTCAACCACATTACCCCGGTTAAAGATCTCCTCTCATTCACCCGGCACCTCAACTGGAAATATCACTTCACTACCCAAACACAGCCCCCAATTACTAGACCCAGTGTTGAACCCTGTCTAGAACAGTTCCGACCGCCTTCTCAAAGGGATCCTCCTCCCCTCCCCCAAAACCATCCCTTGCAGACATTTCAGGAATTCCTCACATCCGGTGTTGCCTCCCAGTCCTTCTTGAAGAACATCCCGACAACCCCCAACATCACCCCAGCTGAATCCCGTGCCATTAAGGAGCTGAAAATAGACCGCTCTATTGCCATCCTCCCGGCGGATAAAGGCTCCACAACTGTCGTACCTGACCGTGTGGAGTATGTGGCAGAAGGACTGCGTCAACTCTCCGACACCTCAATCTGCAAAGCTGTTACCCAGGATCCCATTCCCTCCATCCAGACTGAGCTGCAGAAAATCCTAAAAATCCAAGGTCCCTCACAAGGCCTCACAACGGCTTCCATAGACTTACTCACTCCACCTGAGCCACGTACCCCTACCTTCTACCTATTACCCAAAATCCACAAAGAGAACCATCCTGGCTGTCCCATTGTGGCAGGCTTCAAAGCCCCAACAGAACGTATCTCAGCTCTGGTAGACCAACACCTCCAACCTATCACCCGGAGACTCCCATCCTACATCAAAGACACAAACCACTTCCTGGAACGCCTCAAATCCATTCCCACTCCTCTCCCACCTGAAACCTTTCTTGTCACCATAGATGCTACATCCCTTTACACAAACATCCCACATACCCATGGTCTCTCTGCCCTTGAGCACTACCTCTCCCACCGCCCACCTGAAGATCTTCCAAAAACCTTGTTCCTTATCACACTTACCAACTTCATCCTCACCCATAATTACTTCACTTTTGAAGGCCAGACCTACAAACAAATCAGGGGAATGGCCATGAGAACCAGGATGGCTCCATCCTATGCCAACCTCTTCATGGGCCGCACGGAGGAGGCTTTCCTGAAGACCCAACAGCTGCTTCCCGTGGCCTGGTATAGGTTTATAGATGACATCTTTGTGGTCTGGACTCATGGTGAAGAAACACTCCTTAATTTCTTCCATAACCTCAACTCCTTTTCGAATCTAAATTTCGAATCTTCTCCAAAACCCAAGCCACCTTCCTGAATGTTGACCTTCATCTTGTTGAAGCTCACATCCACACCTCTGTCCATATCAAACCCACAAACAAACAACAGTACCTTCACTTTGATAGCTGCCATCCATTCCACATCAAACGCTCCCTTCCCTACAGCCTAGGTATTCGTGCCAAACGTATCTGCTCCAGTGACGAATCCCTCAACAATTACACCAATAACCTAACCAGTGCTTTCCTCTCCCGCAACTATCCTGCAGACCTTGTCCACAAACAGATCTCCCGAGCAATACATTCCTCCCCGTCCAACAACAATGTTCCTATCCCCAGACCACACAGAAGCATCCCCCTTGTCACCCAATATTATCCTGGCCTCGAAAACATCAACAAATTACTCCGCCAGGGATATGACTTTCTCAAGTCAACCCCTGAAATGAGATCATCCCTTGACAAAATTCTCCCCACACCACCCAGAGTTGCCTTTCGTCGCTCCCCTAACCTTCGTAACATCCTTGTTAAACCCTACAATATTCCCAGACTACCTTCTCTACCCACGGGTTCCTACCCCTGTAACCGACCCCCCTGCAAAACCTGCCCCTTGCATCCCCCCACAACCACCTACTACAGCCCTGCTACTGGTAAAACATACACAATTCAAGGCAGGGCCACATGTGAAACTACACATGTCATTTATCAACTGACATGCCTGCACTGCACAGCCTTTTACATCGGTATGACAACAACTAAACTGGCTGAGCGCATGAACGGACACAGACGAACTGTCCGCCTAGGAGATGTCCAATACCCAGTAGCAGAGCATGCCCTCCAGCATAATTCTAGGGACCTAGGAACCTGCTACACTGTAGGTGCCATTTGGCTTCTCCCACCCAACACCAGTCCCTCTGAACTGCGGAGATGGGAACTTGCAACACATCCTTTCATCCCGCCATCCCCCTGGACTGAACCTACGTTAAACCACCTCACTCCCATTTACTCTTCAGTCTTCTCCTCTTTCCCTTTCCTCTTTAGCCATTCACGCATCTTTTCATCCTACATAGTTGTGTTTATCTTTATACTATATAGCTCTTTACTTCTGTATGCATCCTCTTTGGTTTGAAGCTGGCACAGTACTTAGAGTAGAATATCTTTGGCTTCCCTCTGACAACCATGCCTCCATCCTTGCTACCCTCCCTGTTTTCCTTTCCCTGTTGCTACATAACCTGGGTTGTGAGTAACTGAATCTACTTTCCCTTCTTCCCTTTCTTTCCCCTCTCTCCTCCCTGATGAAGGAACATTTGTTCCGAAAGCTAGGAACGTAAAATTTTTGGTTCTGTTTTGTGTGTATCTATCGGCTGTGCTGAGCTGAGGTAAGTACTGGCCAGCCCCTGTATCTCTTTGTTTGTATTTGTTTCACATCTTTATATGAGTTTTTCCATTAATCATTTAGATCACCCGTAGGGCTATAGACATAGAGATGCTGAATGAAACATGTTTGGGTGTTAAGAGAGCGATGGGTGATGCCTTCAATGACTGCTGTAGAAGAATACTGTCAAGTGATCCTTCACAGAACCAACAGAAATTCTGGTCATATGTAAAAGCTGTTAGTGGCACGAAAGTTAGTGGCCAGTCCCTAGTGAATGAGACGGGACCTGAAATTGAGGGTAGCAAAGCAAAAGCTGAAATGGTTAACTCCATTTTCAAATGCTCCTTCAGAAAGGAAAACCCAGGAGAATTGCTTGACTAAAATCCTCATACCACTAAAAAGATGAATAAGTATTAGTGTCAGTAGTGTCGAGAAACAGACAAAATCATTAAAACTGAACAGAGGTCCTGGCCCCAAGGAATCCCTGTCAGATTATATATTGAATTTGCAGATGAGTTAGCACCTCTTCTAACTATAGTCTGTTGTAGATCCCTCAAACAAAAAACTGTGCCCAGTTCTTGGAAAAAGCCATAGGTCACACTTGTCTACAATAAGGATAGTAGAAGTGATTCGCAAAACTACCATACAATATCCTTGACACTGATTTGTTGTAGACTCTGAGGTCAAAAATAATGAGATATCTTCAACAGAATGATCTCCTCAATGTTAACCAGCATGGATTTCGAAAACATCGATCACGTGAAACCCAACTCTCACTTTTCTCACATGACATGCTGAAAGCTTTGGATCAAAGCAATCAGGTAGATTCAGTATTTCTTGATTTCCGAAAAGCATTTGACTCAGTACCGCATGTATACTTATTGTCAAAAGTACAAGGTATCAAGTGAAATTTGTGACTGGATTGAGGACTTTTTGGTAGGGAGGACATAGCGTGTTATCTTGGATGGAGAGTCGCAATCTGATGTAGAAGTAATTTCGAGTATGCCTCAGGAAAGTGTGTTGGGACCCTTGCTATTCATGGTGTATATTAATGGTCTTGTGAACAATACTAATAGAAAAAAAAGGGTTTTTGCAGATGAAGCAGTTATCTATAATGAAGTACTGTCTGAAAGTCAGTCAGATCATTATAAGATTTCAACATGGTGCAGAGATTGGCAACTTGCTAATGTCCAGAAATGTAAAACTGTGCGCTTCACAAACTGAAAAAATGTATCCTATGACTATAATATGAATGAGTCACCATTGGAATCAGCCAACTCATACAAATACCTGAATGCAACACACTGTAGAGGTACGAAATGGAATGATCGCATAGGTTCAGTCTAAAGCATGTGGTGGACTTTGGTTTATTGGTAGAATAGTAGAGAAGTGCAATCAATCTACATAGGAGACTGCTTAAAAATCACTTATGCAACCTGTCCCAGAATATTGCTCAAGTGTGTGGAACCCAAACCAAATAGGACTAACAGGGCATATTGAACATATTCAGAGAAGGGCAGCATGAATGGTCACAGGTTTATTTAATCAGATGCTAAGGCAAATGAACTGGAAGACTGTTGAAGATAGATGTAAACTATCCTGAGAAAGTCAATTAAAACTGTGTGCCGGACCAAGACTCGAACTCGGGACCTTTGCCTTTCGCAGGCAAGTGCTCTACCATCTGACCTACCCAAGCACAACTCACACCCTGTCCTCGCTGCTTTACTTCCGCCAGTACTTCGTCTCCTACCTTCCAAACTCCACAGAAGCTCTCCTGCGAACCTTACAGAACTAGCACTCCTGGAAGAAAGGATACTGCAGAGCCATGGCTTAGCCGCAGCCTGGGGGATGTTTCCAAAATGGAAGAGTGGAACAACACCAGAGTATGAGAGCTACGGCTGCTGACCAATCATTGTGTTTGTGTTTCTTTACATCAGGTTTATTTTTATGATGAATGGAGTATAGTTCCTAACATGCCCTGCAGCCAACCATGCAGTTTGAACAGCCTAACGCAAACCGTTCAGAAGTTATGATGATTTTATATCACATAGTACAATAACTGTCACCCTGTATGTAACAAATGGTTTAACTCTATCCACAGCAATGCCCACAAAACACAAGTTTCAGCTTAAATATTCCAGTGTAAATAAATGATAGATCATACAGATCAATCTGTCAGGGAGTTTCAAAATAGTGCATGGTTCACTGCAGAGTGAAAGATTAATTGTATATGTTATCCAAGATAATCAGACCACAGATAAACAACAATATGTTATCCAATATAATCAGACCACAGATAAATGAATAATATGTGACTAAACCTTTACTGGTGTGGGACTTGCATTGCAAAACTGTTGATTATATTCATATCTCCTCTGACAAAAATGGCAATTTTCTGTCAACACATGCAACTTTTTGTTAAACCAGCTGCATATAATACTGCATTTATTTCAATGTTGCAATCAGTGTCACCCATATAGTGTGCTCTTTCATTTGGGTACTGTCTGTGAACTAATTCTGTTATGTGTTTACTTTCAGGATGTATTAAACTTGGTTAACCACAGTTCTTTTAAGCAACATACAACTGTATATCATATATAAATAGGGCTTTAATATAATATTAGATATATTAAACAAAATATGTTACTAATGCCTTTTGTCATTTCCCTATTTTGCATATTTATCTCTCTGTGGTAAAATAAAAATAGATGTATGTGTATATCAGACTGACCAATGGCTGCTCACTCTGGCAGGCATTACAAACACTGTCAGTCAGTGGAACCCAAATGAAGGGTTAGTAATGAAGAATTTAGCCTATTTATTTATGTATGGCATGTGGTATGGGTGTTCGATATTTTGATGGAAGTACCTTATCTTTCAAGCCCATAAGCTAATCCTATTCATTTGTTGTCACTCCTTACATTGGTCTTGAAGCCCATGCCATGATTATGCAAGTCTTAAGGCTAATTATCAAAAAACAGCTGCTTTTCTACCCTTTGAACATTTGTCAATGAATACCGATCTCTTCCGTAATGCATATGACATAGTGTGCACAAAGTTACATGGCTACACAACTAAACAGCCTGGACAGTTTGACCTGAAAACACTCAAAAACATATATTAAATATTAAACAATTAATATATTTATAAATAAACAAGTAAAATACGAGTGTGATCAGCCTACCTCCTTGAGTAACAGGATGGTGCTTTCAATATTAGTGAGGTCTGGTGGATCCATTGCAAGTGCAAGTAAAGCTTTGGGTTCTCCCATATTTAGTAGTTTTGCATGGAGAACAGTTTTTGCAAGAGGACAACGAAGTATCTCAGGAACGCCTTCCTGTGCAAGGCATTTCTGCAAAATAAGAGCATACAATGGAATTACACATTCCATAAGAGCACATGTGTGGAGCAGGGGGAAGGGGCGCTTTTTGTTCCATAAAGAGGCAGATAATACAGTTGTCCACATAAGTACCATAGGAATTGTTGATAATACTTAACAATTATTCTAACATTGATTATGAATAACCATCTTTTAAAACCAGATATCATCTTGATATCATAGACAAAAAGGAAAACTGATTATTTAGGGCAAGTGTAGACAAAATGGTATACAGAATTCTAGTATGCACCTATAAACAGTAAAGGGTAGCACTTAAATAACAACAAATTTGTTTCAACATTACCTCTTTTTCTCTGTAATTAGTTAACACCTACGGAGAAAATCTTCTCAATAAGTTAGTCCCATTACTGATCCAGAAACAACTTCTTCCTTACTCTGTTGCATCCAGTAATTTATGTCTAAAAGTAAAAGTCTGTTCTCCTATGAGTCTCTGTCTAATGTAGGTGTAAGCAGCAGAAAACTATATGCAAGTTAATCGTTTAACTGTGCAAAGACATTGATACAGCTTCAGTAGATGCATGCCAACACGTGCATGCATTTGTTACCAAAAAGGACACACTCCAATAACAGACCAAAACGTTTCCCTTCCTCAGAGCAGAGAATCTGCCTTCAAACAAAAACGAGAATCGCAATCTTGTCCACAAGATATAAAACTCAAATAAAGTTCAATTGCATTTCCATACTCATTTTCAATCATTCTTCAAAGACATTGTGAATAAAACTGACATTATAGTGATACTTGGCATACTCATTAGACAATCATACTAAAAGCACATTAACTACTGAATCTGAGACATTCAGAATAAAATACCACCCCAATTCTTTTCCTCTCCACTCCACTCACGTACTATCTTCCAAATAATGAACATGAGATTTTAAGAATTAAGATTCAGTTTATTGTGTTTCTGTCAGTTCATTTGCAATCCTTCTCAGTACACTAAAACGTTAGTCGCCAAAACTCCAACAGTGAAGAAACTCACATCGTAAAATTCTCTTGGGACAAGTCTGTACACTCGGCCATCAGCTACTCGACCAGAGCGACCAGCACGCTGAATACAGTTTGTCTTAGCTGCCCATGTCAACTGCAAACTCGAATAGTTTGTATCGGGATCACAAAAAAGTTCTTTGGTCAAACAGAAGTCAATCACTGAAAACAGAACGTAAAGGAAAACACTACATGAGTATGAACAAATGGGGCAGTTCACTAAGAGACGAATTCAGTAGCTCCTAAACATGTAATTTGGCATAAATACAATTTAGTACTGACCGTATACAATATCTGAAACTGTTACAGAGCTCTCTGCAATATTTGTGGAAAGGATTATTTTTCTGTAACCTGGGGGAGGTCGCTGAAATACCATTTCCTGTTCGTCTGTTGTGATTGTTGAATGGAGTGGTTTCACCCACCACTTGTAATTCCTGTAATGTTCACATGATTTTTAATAATTTAAAAAAGTTGTTAAAATGATTATCAATCAGCATTTTTATTGAAAGCTATGGACTTCCTCTAAACCGTCTTTACAGCAAAATGCTATGGCAAGAAAACATCAGACTTCCTATAGATATTTAAATGAAATAAAGCTGGAATAGAATACAATCAAAGGTAACTTACTTTGAGAAGTTGTCCAAAAGTATATAAAGTTTTTCTATTTCCAGAATCCCTGGTAAAAATACCAAGACAGCACCTTTTGATGTATTGTTTCCTTGTTCTTCAAGCCGGTCAAATTCTTTAATAAGGCGGGTTGCCACATTATAGCCTTCTTCTGTTATACAAGGCTCGTCTTTTCTCACTTCTGGAAGCTTTTTTAAAACACATTTTTTTCACATGTTTGATACCTTGTCAAAAAGTACGTATTCTAAATACAATGAAACATATAACAGATATGCAAATTACCAGTTAATTAGTCATTTTCACATTCCATGGATCATTTCACAACATCTCGCAATAATGTGGAATGTGCTGCTCCGCCACCCCCCCCTCACACACACACACACACACACACACACACACACACACACACACACACACACACACACACACACAGAGAGAGAGAGAGAGAGAGAGAGAGAGAGAGAGAGAGAGAGAGAGAGAGAGAATTCACTTATGCTGTAGGATGGGTTGTCACACAAAAATGATTTCAGTTTCTCTGCAAACATGTTCTTATTGTCAGCAAGCACCTTTAATTCAAAAGGCAATATTTTTCATGAGCACATAATTTGCTAACTTAAGTCATCAATAGTAAAGTGGCTTTCCCCCTGGTGTTATATTTTGGTATGTAGGTATGTGCTAGGTTCAAGAAAAGTTCAGTTTAAATCCTAAATTTTTAAAGACATATACCAAACATCTGCAACAGCCAAATAAGCTGTGGGAACATCTTTACTATTGCAGAACTTTATTGTTCTCTGTCAATAATTTAACATTTATCTGAATATTATTAGTTGGTATTGTGACAGTTATTATATAACAAGGTACAGGACCGCAAATGTCAGACACTAATAATGAACAAATTAAATCATAATGTGTAACAAATTTAAATTATTCAATTAAATGTCATGTAGCGGACAGGAAATAAACTCTTAGAGCATTGATAGCATCTAAGGAAAATGTCCACTGACTCTTAAGTATTTTATCCTAGGTACATACTTTTATTAAACAATACAGGGAATTCTCATGGGCACTTGTAAACTTATAATGCAGCAAGGAATTTCAATGACATACGAGGTGTGATGATAAAGTAATGAGAATTTTTGTTTTCCTTAAAGAATCCTTATTTATTCATGAACATCAATTTTTGTCCCCTTCAAAGTAATCTCTCTTTGATATAATACACTTCTGCCAGCACTTTTTCCGGGAAGCACTTCTGACACTTATTTTTCACCATGGCACTCAGCTCCTTCACTGATTCTGTTTTTATCTCATCATGGTTCTCTTCAGCCACACCAATAGAAAGGAGTCACAAGAGGCCGTGCCTGGCAGATATAGTGGTTGAGGCAACATAAAGGTTTTGATTTCTGTCAGAAAATCATAAGCAAGTATTGAGGTGTGAGCAGTAGCATTACCATGACGCAATTTCCATGAGTGATTCTGCCACAATTCTGGTCATATTCTTCGAACTGCTTCATGCAAACAGCACATAACTTCCAATCAGTATTCCTTATTAACTGTATGACCATAAGGCAAGAACTCATGATGTACTATCCCGTTGTAACTGAGAAGAACCTTCACATATCGTAGAACTTTTTTCTATCTTAGCTCTTCAGGGAGGTTCAATTGGGACAATTGTCCCTTGGTTTTGATGTCATACACGTACACCAGTGTTTCATCATCTGTTATAACCCTCTTTAAAAGTTCTGGATCACTGTCAACTTCATTCGGCAATTTCTGAATGATGTTTTTGTAACATCGGCAATTTTCCAGAACCATTTTCTTTATTTCTTCCACACGGTCATCAGTAATTGAAGTGCTAGGGTGTCCAGGGCGACTGTTGGCTTCAACATCATCTTGACCCTCTTGGAAATGTTTATACCATTCATAAACTTTTGTCTTACTCATAGCACATTCTCCAAAAGCCACAGTCATAATTTTAAATGTGGTGCTGTACTTTATTCCATTTTTCAAGAAAAATTTAATGCAAATTCTTCGATCTATCTTTTTCCAAAGAAAAAGATTTGCCAAGCACTTGAAAATATGTTTAACCTTTTAGACTATGAGTAATAAACTAAATATTTTAAACAGCAGAAAATGGGTACCAATAACATACAAAAACAATTTTGAATATCGAATGTAATAAAGCCCACGAAATTAAAAAGTTCCTGTTATTTTTTATCATACTTCATACTGCTACAGTAGATAGTTTTAATATATTGGTAACAGTCTCACACCACTACAGACATTTGATTCCACCAAGGTTCAAACAAAGTCTTTAGACTGAAAAACTGTCCTACTTATTCATTCATATTTCAAATACCCTACCAGTCAAACAACTAACTGGCGGAAATTATTCCACTATTTACTGTAATTATTATTGTAATTCCACACAGGATACTCATATCCCTTGGCTCCACTGTATTCGGTAAAATAGTCTACATCTCAATATATACTCTGCAAATCATTACGGAATTTGTGGCAGAGAGTATTTCCCACAGTACCACAAGTTAAGGCTTCTTCCCATAACATTTGTAAAAGGAGTGCAGGATGAACAAGTGCTCTGAATACCTAACTGAATTTCATATTCAAGGTTTCTACGGGAGAGGTAACTAGGGAGCTGTGGAATATTCCTAGAGTCTTCATTTAACAATGACTGCTACAACTTTGCAAGCATGTTTTCGTTGGATAGTTGACATCTACCATCAATCGTCTGCAGCTCCAGTTTTTCAGCACTTCTGTGACACTTGAGAAATGTCCTGTTCACTATCCTTACCGCCCCCCCCCCCCCCCAAAGTGGTATTCCGCTGTCCACTGAACCTACACAATATACTCGCCCATCCTTACACAACCACTGCTCCTAATCTCTTACCTCATGGCTCACACGCCTGTAATAGTCCTAGGTGCAAGACCTGTCCCATACATCCTCCCACCACCACCTACTCCCGTCCATTTACTAACATCACCTCTCCTATCAAAGGCAGGGCTACCTGTGAAACCACTCATGTGGTCTACAAGCCACTGTGCTGCATTCTGTGTAGGCATGACAACCAACAAGCTGTCTGCCTGCAGGAATGGTCACTGACAAACTGTGGCCAAGAAATAAGTGGACCACCCTGTTGCTGAACACACTGTCAAACATGATATCCTTCATTTCAATGACTGCTTCAGAGCCTGTGCCATATGGATCCTTCCCACCAAAACCAGCTTTTCTGAACTGCACAGGTGGGAACTTTCCCTGCAGTACATCCTACATTCCTATAACCTCCCGGCCTCAACCTTCGTTAGTCACTGTCCTCACCCATCCAGCCCCTTCCCTGTTCCCATTCGAGCACTACACAGCCATCATTCCACCACCACATCCTGTCTTTTTATTTCTCTCCTTTTCTGCTACTTCCCCCCCCCCACCCCCCACCTCTCCCCTTCCCCCATCCCTCCGTCTAACCTGCAGCACTTCACTGTTTGCCACCCTCACCACACTATCCCTCCCCCTCCCCACCCTAGCCTCCTCCTTACCCCCACCCAGTCACCACTCCCATCATGTACTGGTGCCGTTGCTCCCAGTGTAGTTTCAGTTGCCTGAGACTACAATCGTGTGTGAGAGTTGCGTTTGCATTTGCGTGTGCGTGTGTGTGTGTGTGTATGTGTGTGTGTGTGTGTGTGTGGTGTTGACGAAGTCCTTAATGGCCAAGAGAATCTTTTTGTTGTACCTACCTGTGACTCAGCATCTCTGCTATATAATGAGTAGCAACTGGCCTTCTCATAATATTGTTACATTCCATCCTGGATTTTCCATTGTTTGATTTTTATAAACATACTAAATTCTCTGATTGTCCTACTTGGTACGTGTCCCACACACAAGGAATTTTCTAGGACTGGTAGTGAAAATGTTTTGCAAGCAACCTCCTTTTCAAACTAATTGAAATTTTGCAGTTACCTACCAATTAACCAAAGCCTGCTGCATGCTTTACCTATAACTGATCCTACTGTGACACTTCTTTTCATATTCGTACGAATTGACTGATTCCAGTAGTGAGTCATCGATATTTTATTCATAGGACACTACTTTTTTTATTTTGTGAAGTGCACAATTTTACACTCTGAATGCTTAAGGCAAGTTGCCAATATCTGCACCACTTGCAAATCTTTTCAACGTCTGACAGAATATTTGTGCTACTTTTTTCAGATATTACTTCTTCATAGATAACTGTATCATCTGCAAAAAGTCTGACTTTGCTCTTAATATTTACTGCTAGGTCATTAAGAAACAACATGGACAGGAAGCGTCTCAACACACTACCTTTAGCACATCTGAAATTACTTCTGCATCTGCGGCTTATAGTATCAAAACCAGCTAAGACACAAAATTTACAAAAATAGAAATATATCACTATCAGCTGAAATAACAATATGCTTCAAAAATCCGCCCTGCCTTTCTATTACAGAGCACTTGTTGTGCAACAGACTGAGCTAAGTCTTGCAGGCAGTGAATTCATATCCTGCCATGGCAAGGAATGAACAATAACCTTCATGTCTCAGCATTTTTATTTGGAATCTTGTGATGTTAAATTACACAAAAATTGAAAATCCAAGATGGTATAATGACAGTATTATAAAAAGGAAGTTGCTACTCACCATGTAGTGGAGATGCTGTCGCAGATAGGCACAAGAAAAAGACTGTCAAGCAAAGCTTTCAGTCAAACAGGCTTTCATCAGAACACACATACAAATGCAACACACACACGAACATAGTCTCTCGCTGTAAGGCCAGACTCACAACAATGTGACAATAGCTGTAGGCTAAATAATTCCTTATATTGTATATTCTTTGATGTCATAATGCTTCACTTGTACTTTGCCAATACCAACCTTTTGCATTAATTTCCATATGTACGGCTTTCTTACTGTAATTGGTGTGAAACAAATCCTATTTCTTGTGTGCTTTCATTTTGTCATTATTGTGTAGTGTAATGTTATGGTTCATGTGAAATGCCTGATATTGTAGTCTAAATGAGAGCAAATTGAAGACTTAAACAACAATATTACTCAGTAAGTGTAAACAGTGTCTATCATAATAATGATTATAACAACATACATCTTTATTTGCAAATAATTTTCTGTGCGTTATGTTCAATATCAAACTGAACTACAAACAAAACTCTATTTTGTTTTCTCCTCAGTTTTCTAATGTTCTTTTCAATATGTTGTTACGAAATGTAGAAATGCATTTTTTACTGCTACAAAGAAAAGTAGTTAAAATGTCACTTTATTTTCATATAACTGTTTTGTCACACGATTTTGGAATTTAAGAAGAGTACAGGTTTTTAAAAAAGCAGGAAAAGTATATAAAATTGCAACAAAAATGACCACGTCAAAACTTAAATTAAAAAGGTTTTGTCACAAATCACATTTCACAAAACAACAGAACTAAAATATCAAAGCATTAAGAATGCAACTATGAAAGAAAAATGTTTGTGACCATCACTGTTTGACCTCTAGAGGTTTTCCATCCACACTGGAAAATACACCTTCAGTGACTTGGGCAGTTTTGGTACCAGATGCCTCATCAGCCGATGTTTTGTATCACATCTGCTATTTTTCTTGTAGGCAGACATGACCATTTCTTTCTCACAGCTACTGGGCATAATTTTTGTACAGGGGACCTTGAGAAATTAACCATGCAAATTCCACACAGAATACAATAGGGATTCTATCGGCACTAGGTCTTGTTCTCTTTTGGCGATTCTGCCTGTTTCTCGACAGCACTGGTACTAACATTCATATCACTCATCTTTGCAACATGTGAGATATAAACAGAGGCAGTACTTCTGTATCCTCCTTTGTAAAATAAAAGTTGAAAATTACATCCAGCATTTCTGTTTGTGCTCTGATACCCTCAATTTCAGTTCCTGTCTCTTACAAGACTATCTGGACACTGACTTCGTGCCTTTGACAAGCTCCATGTATGACCAAGTCTGGTGAAATTTCAGAGTGGTATAAAAGGGCCATGTTATGCTCATGAATCTTTATCAAGTTACCACAAGAGACAATTATTTAAGACACAATGTTGGATGCAGACGGAATGAGAACAACTTCCAGTTTGCAAAGAAAAAGTCTTGGGGGCATAGTAATATGTATCAAGTAAAAGGGCAGATTCACGATCTAAGTTCCTCACTTTGTTCAGGGGCTATATGAATAACACTCATGAAAGAGCACAATATTACAAAATTCAAATATTCATAATATTGTCATTATTCCATCCTGGATATTCTATTGCTTGATTTTAATCGTCAAACAGCAATTTTGTCCTCTGATATCCTCTTCTAGTTTTTTTCAAAATGTGACAAATCCAAAATTCATAGCAACAGTTCCTCTCTGTAAAAAGAGCTCACTATTTCTTGGCTATATTAACATCAAATATTATTAAAAAGGGTACTTACAGGCCCAATCTTCTTCAGTTCACACAAATAGTAAATACTGATTCTGTAATTACGTCTTCCTGTTCTATACTTATCAAGATCTATAACAGGAGCTGGCTCCCATTTATTGTTCATAGGAAATGAAAAGTAACTGGAAAATCTTCCAACATTAATAGTTGCAGACATCAGAACAACCTGGGAAAAGAATTGAGGTATTAAGACTATGTAAAAAATTCAGAAAGACATTTATAAACATCTGGAACTTGTTAATGTGTCATTCATTCCAGTCAGGTAACAAGGTGGTACCTTAACATGTGGAGATGCTGTGCGCAACAGCCTACGGACAACCAACAATGCAAAATCTGTATCTTCATCTCGTTCGTGGACTTCATCTAATATGACATGAGTAAAGTTACTCATATGTTTAGTGCCAATCAATTTTTGAAGCAGTACACCTGTTGTACAGTACAGAATAAGAGTATCACTCGAAGTTTCTGCTTTCAGACCAACCTAGTGAAAAGATGGAAGAAAATAAAATTCCGTAATTACAAGGAAAAATTAAAGATCACTTCCATGATGATTATCAGTAATGACACCTATCACAAGTCAACATTTAACAATTTTGAGAGTTTAAAATTATTGTTATCGCCTCTCTTACCTGGAAACCAACAACAGAACCTAGTTCCCAATTACGTTCTTGGCAAACTCGTCTTGCAACTGTTATTGCTGCAATCCTTCTTGGTTGAGTCACAATAATTCTGCAGGGCTTATTTTTCTCACGACAAGAATCTAAAATAAACTGAGGCACTTGTGTTGTCTTCCCACACCCAGTAGATCCTTGAATTATAGTGACCTGGTTTGTCTCAATAACAGAAACAATCTGAAAAAATGTGAATACAGGTCATAGTAACTTCCTACTGGAGTATGGAGATTATTACTGTTCTTAACATTGGCAGTGTCACATATAAAGCTATAGCTACTTTGCAAAAGATTAGCAAAGATATTAGCAGCCTCCTTCATAGCGAAATCATTCCAGGATTCATATAATAAGACTTTGGGAAATGTCTAAAAATATAAAGCATTGATTCGATGGAACTGAACACTGTTCATCACAAACAAGATCAGTATCTCAAACCTTGCATAATGAGCATTATCTGAAACTTCAGTGAATGTTTTGACAATTATAAGCATAGCATATTCAACAACGGTCCATGCAAAGGAATACCATGCACCTGATATTAGAAAATGATTACACGCAGTTGCTGTTATGTGGGTTAGCATGCAATGCATGAGGTGATAAATACTGCCCAGTACGAAAGAAACAAAACAGAGAAACAATTACTACATTCAAATAGAAAAAATAGGCCTATAACTAGACACCATATTACAAAAGTGTATCAAATACGAAAAAGAATTCCAAATTGAGAAATAGTTCACTTATGGCTGGTTCAAGCTAGCCTGTTAAGGAGAGCTATGCACTTCTAAGAGTTTCAGTGTGAATTTGAAGCTCAAATGAAATTTATAAGGTCCATAACACAAGTCATGCAATTGTCCACAAAAATTGGGCAAGTCCTCAGGCGGTCTCAAGATTACCTCTGTATCACAAAATAATATGCTGCTAACAAGTTTGTTTGCATGGCCATCTTCTGCAGCAAGCAAAGGTGGTTTTTATTTACAAAAGAAATATTAATATGCAGCTGAACAATTATAACAACATTTCACACTCAGATTGTAACTCTGATAATATTATAAGTCCAGGTTGGAATATTTACAGTGTAAGGAAAAGGATCAACTACTACTCGCTGTAAAAAAAGACACACTGAGTCACAGACAGGCACAACAAAAAACTGCAATACATTTGAGCTTTGAACTAAAAGGCTTTCTTTTAAAGTAGAAAATACATACACACTAACACAAGCACATGATCAAAGTCTCTGGCCACTGAGTCCGACCTCAGTGGCCAGAAGCAGTGGGCAGAGTGATTTTTGTGTGTGTGTGTGTGTGTGTGTGTGTGTGTGTGTGTGTGTGTGTGTTTCCGATTTTAGAAGAAGGTCCTTTGGCCAAAAGCTCAAATGTATAGAAGTCTTTTTTTTGTGTCTCAACATCTCTATATGGTAAGTAGCACTGTATCCTTTTCATAATACTGTCGCTATTCCATCCAGATTTTTCATTTTTTGACTCTGTACGAGACAGCAACGGACTTGAACAAGCAGCTGAACAGGATGGACAATGCCTTGAAAAGTGGTTGTGACATGGGGGTAATGGAATACAGTCAAATGAAATCAGATGATGCTGACGGAATTACAATAGGAAATGAGACACTAAAAGTAGTAGATGGGCAGCAAACTAACTGGTGATGGCTGAAGTAGGGAGGATATAAAATGCAGATTAGCAATAACAAGAAAAGTGTTCCAGAAAAAGAGAAATTTGTTAATTTCGAATATTAAGTGTTAGGAAAGCTTTTCTGAAGGTATTTGTTTAGAGTGTAGCTTTGTACAGAAGTGAAACATTAACAATTAACAGGTCAGACAAGAAGAAATTTTTAAAATGTGGTACTGCAGAAAAATGCTGAAGATGATTAGATTATATTACTGATGAGGAGATACTGAAGTGAACTGGAGGAAAAAAATTATGCCAAAATCTGAATAAAGTGGGAACAGTTGACAGGACATCTCCTGAGTCATCAACACTACTTACCATACGGTGGAGATGCTTAGTCGCAGGTAGGCATAACAAAAAGACTGTCACACAATAAGCTACGGGCCAACAAGGCCGATGTCAAAAATAAACACAAAACAGACAGACAAACACGCAAACATGCGCATGCATGTACGCAAATGCAACTTACAGTTAAATGACCACAATCTCTGGCACTTGAAGCCAGACTTGGTCAACAATGCCTTATTGGCTAAAAGCTTATTGTGTGACAGTCTTTTTATTGTGCCTATCTGCAACTCAACTCAGCATCCCAATTTGATAACAGATGGAAGTGGCGAAAGGGGAGGGATAGCAGAGGCTAGCCCAGGCTTAGCTACAGTAACGAGTAGGTTCAAATGGATGTAGGTAGCATTCACTGTACAGAGATGAAGAGGCTTTCACAGGATACAGTAGTGTGGAGAGCTGTATCAAACCAGTCTTCAAACTGAAAACCACAACAACAAACATCCATAAGCCACATCACAAACACTACCAATCAGAAGTCTAAGAAGATGGCTTCACTGTTGGCAGTATGTTATCTCCAACACCCAGTCAGTCACTTTCCCATTAGCAATTGATCCTACACAATAGCAAAGACATGACAAGTAGGTGGGCAGCACATTGTGCCACTGCACAAGTTTTTCAGCTGAAAACCTGCTCATCGTGGCCTGAAACACACTTAATGGGCTGGGCAGATGGATTTTGGTAGGTCTAATATGTCTTACCTGCTCCAATGTCTTGACGGCTGGATGTACCCAGCCTCTTGAGATAACTACGAGGTTCAGAGCTTTTGTTAATTAAGCTTCAACACACCTTTCCACTCTCTGCCATGCTCTTGAGACACTCCTTGCCAACATTAATGTCTAATGATATTTCCTAAAATTTACTGACAAGCAATAAAACAATCTCTGTACCCTAAAACAGACAATGATTTCCACTTAATCCTGAACCAATACAATTGTACATCAAGAACAAATGGGGTGATTCTGGTCTGCATTAGAACAGTGGAAAACAGTTGCAGGAAGGGGCCTGTACATCCTTACTCTGTTGCTTTAGGAAGAAAAGGCATGACATTGCAGGAAACTTCAGTATTCATCTTGCGTGATTTGAGGAAACTACTGAACACTTATATATGGATTGATGGACTTTAATCCAGTGCCTTAATGTGTCATCTCAGTCGGTGCTAAGCTGGAAAGTTGGTGCACTCTTTCTGTACTAAAATCTCCTTTGGTCTCATTTCATTGGTGTTTCTTTTCTCTGAATGAACTTCCTTTCATGCATATGGCAGGTTCTAACTGACTTGGGTTGTGGAAGACATATTTGGCTTTTGCTTGTCTCGTAATATTTTCCCCTGCTTCCCCGTGTAGAGAAATAAAAGTTCTAGGAACTTTCACAAAAGTGTTGGAATCTTATCAGAGAATTATTTTTTCCACCTTTGCCATGAAATGGCATTCATTTCATCAAGTGATATACAGAATTGTCCTTTACTTTGTTGCACCTTCTTCTCTCTCATTTCTTCCAAAAAAAAAAGATATTTTTTACACTACAAAAAGGACACGTTACCCATACGTTAATCTTATGAAAAGGATAGATTGGTACTCAGCATATAGAGGATATGTCGAGTCACAGACAGGCATAACAAAATGACTGCTAAAAACGTGAGCTTTTGGCTGAAAGGTCTCCTTCTACAGTAGGCAACACACACACACACACACACACACACACACACACACACACACACACGACCACGGTCTCTGGCCACTAAGGACGGACTGCTAGGAACAATGCCTGATGAGATAAGCAGTTTGCATGGTTGGGATAAGGAGCAGGTTGGGTCAGGGAGGGGGAGGGATAGCAGCATTGGGGTGGGGGACAGTAAAAGTGCTGTCTGTGGGAGCATGCAGGGACATGGTGGGGACAACGTAGGGCAGCTAGGTGCAGTCGGGAGGTTAGATAGCGGGTGGAGGAGAGAAGTGGAGGAGGGGATAAAAGACAGTGGGTGCACTGGTCTTAGCCCCACAGAAACATCAGTCATTTATAAAGGCCTTACTGTTTGCCCCACTCCCTAATTCAGTAATGGTGGACTTAGACCTTCTCTCCTACTCCTCATCCCTACAGTGAAAATACTTTTTCACCACTAACCCTACCTATCAGACTCCACCCAGCACCAATGTTAAATCCTGCCTGACTCAGTTCACTCGTCCAACCAAACGACACCCACCCCCACAGCCTCCAAATCACCTTCTGTTAATATTTCAGAATTTCTTAACCTTAAATCTTGCATCATCATCATTACCCAAATCCCTCATCATGGAAGCTAACCTTACATCCACAAAAAGAACTGCACTCCACCACCTAAAACTTGATCCCGACCTTATAATTCTACCTGCTGACAAAGGCTCCACCACCGTGGTTTTGAACCAGACTGATTACCAGGCAGAAGGACTCTGCCAGCTGTTGGATTCATCCACCTACAAGCCCTGCCAAAGTGAACCCACTCCAGAAATCCAACAGGATCTCAGATCTCTCCTCAAATCCTTAGGCCAATCCCATAAACCTCCTCCCCCCTCTCTCTCTCTCTCTCTCTCTCTCTCTCTCTCTCTCTCTCTCTCTCTCTCTCCCTCCCCTACCCCAACCACTCCCCGCACTCCCACCTTGTACACGCTTCCTGAAGTCTGTAAAATCAACCACACAGGATGCACAATTGTGGCCAGTTACTGTGCCCTCACTGAGTGCGAGAACCTTTGCTCTCCTAGACCAGCACCTTCAGTGTATTACCCATAACCTATCTCCGTATATAAAAGACACCAATCATTCCCTCCCCCAACTCTCCACTGTTCCTCTTCCTTTATCACACTGCAGCCTGCAAATCACTATTGATGCCACTACTGAACCTACCTTTCCCAATGCCTGACTGATTCCATACCTACAACCTCCTTCATGGGCACCACGAACAACTAAATCCTCACCATAGTTACTTCACCTTTGAAGGCATCACCTACAAACAAATTTGTAGTATGGCAATGGGAACCTGCAACACACCATCCTATGCCAAACTATTTATGAGCTATCTAGAGGAATCCTTGCTCACCACCCAGAATCCTAAACTCCTCACCTGGTGCAGATTCACTGATGATATCTTCATGCTCTGGACTGAGTGTGAGGACACCCTATCCCCATCCCTCCAGAACATCCACACCTCCTTCCACATTTGCTTATCTCATCCTCCTCAACCCCACAAGCCACCTTTCTCATGTTGACCTCCACCTCAAAGATGGCTACTTCGGTACCTTCATCAGAGCCTAGCCACTTGTGGATGTAGTATCTGTAGAGACAAGCAGACCCTCTCCAAATATACCAAGGGCCTCATGACACCTTCACAGACCAAAATAACCCTCCCTCACTTATACTGAAACAGATCTCCCGTGCCTTATCTTTCCAGTCACCCACCACCTCCTAGAGCCCCACTGTCCAGCCACAAATGAGAACTCCCCTCATTACTCGGCATCACCCAGAACTGGAGCAACTAAATGACACTTTTCGTCACGGTTTTGACTAACTCTCGTTGTGGCCTGAAATAAGGAATATTCTGCACACTGTAATTTCCAACCATCCTACAATAATATTTTGCCACCCACTGAATTTCTGAAATATCCTCATCCATCTCTAATCCTTCCCTGTAGATGCAAGACCTGTCCCATATGTCCTCCCACCACTACCCACTCCATTCCAGTCACAAGCACCACCTATCCCATCAAAGACAGGGCTATACCTGAAAGGAGTAAAGTGATCTAAAACCAAGCTGCAACCACTGCACTGTATTCTTCATGGGCATGACAACCAACAAGCTGTCCGTCACCATGAATGGCCACCAACAAACTGTGGCCAAGAGACAGCTAGACCACCTGGTTGCTGAGCATGCTGCCCAACACAACGTGCTTCATTTCAATGACTGTTTCAAAAGCTGCCTATCTGGATCCTTCCTACAAACACTAGAATCAAATTGCTTTTCTGAATTTCAATATATCATTCCCATAACCCCCCCCCCCCCCCCCAGCCTCAACCTTCTTTGTTAGTCCCTGTCCTTCACCCACCTATCCCCTTCCCTACTCCCACTCCAACACTAAATAGCCTTCTATTCCACCAACACACCCACAGTCTTTTTTCCCATTTTTCTACTTTTCTTTTTTTCTGCTCGTCTGCCCCCCCCCCCCTTCACCTGTCCCCACCACATCACTGCATACTCCTACAAGAAATACTTTACCATTCCCCACCCCTCCATGTCATCCCTCTCATCCCAACCCCAGCCTCCTCCTTACCCTTCCCACCGAGATTGCTTCTCTCATCACACGCAGTTGCTTGCAGTCCGGTGTGGTGAGTAGCAGTGAATCCTTTTCCATATTGTTATTTTCCATCCTGGATTTTCCACTATTTGATTTTATCTGTGTGTAAGTTGCTGTAACTAGCAAACATCTCGTTATACAACCAACAATAAGAGCATTAGAGTGGATTCTATTCCTTTCATGTTCTTTCTCTGTTATCTCTCTTGTCTCCTTGGTGAATGAAAACACTGTTACAAAAGAGTAACTGATGAGTGCATGGATAAGTAATATATTTACATACTGCTTTAAACCATCACATAAAAAATTTTTATTGGATCACGTATCACCATTAATTTAACTAAAGTACATCATAAAACACAACAAATGGCAAAATTTTTAAATGAAAATTACAAACCTTCTGCTTATGTTCCAGAATAGGAAGGACATTTTTAGCTTTCTGATCAAAGTCATATTTATCATAAACTTGTGTCAGTTCCTCTTGCATAAGGTCATCAATATTGCCAGTTGAAAAAACACTTGTTAATTCTTCCAACTGAGAAAGATAATTCTCACCTGACTTTACAGGGCCCGCTTGTGCTGCCTGAAAGACAAGTTCTATTTAATTTGCATATATAATCATACTGAAATATTTTTACTAATGAGGAGGGGCATTTGGAAGATGTATTTACTTTTTGTGTACATACAGTTTGTTTCTTGATGTCACGAAAGCCTATAATGGATAAAAATTAATTAACAGGTTTCGAGAGAGACATTTTTTGGATAGTTATCATCATTTTGATAGTAAATTTGGTAGCATGGAACAAGATTTTTTGAACATCGGCCAGTTTATAACAGTAAACTACTAAACCTCAATGCTTGCACAATGTTGAGAATTTGGTGTGTATGGAGGAGCCAGCAGGAGAGAGATAACAAGTGTAAGGGAGGGCAACTGAAAAAGTCCCTATCAGAGATTCCACAACCCCAGGAATGCGTAAGTGGTAGTTTGTTCATGTGCAATGTTTTGAATTAAAAAGTTTGAATTCCTATCACAGCTTTGAAAGTCATAAGTTCTGAAACACATGTCCCAGGTTTGAAAGTGTATAATCAGAGACATGGCAGACCTAGCACTCAAACAGAAGATTTCATTCAGCATATCAGAAAAAGAGTGCTGAAAAATTGTCCCCCCCCCCCCCCAGCTTCCTGTCCCTCTCTCTCCACCCCCTCCATCTGATAACCTCCATCCCAGACCACTGTGTGAACTGCATCCCAGTATTGAGCGTCCAGCCAGCAGCGTGCACACACCTATCCGCATGCACGCGCACATATAAGAGAGAGAGAGAGAGAGAGAGAGAGAGAGAGAGAGAGAGAGAGAGATAGTTACGTGTTCCATTGATCAATCTCATGGTAACCGTTAAGATGTGGAATGTGTCAACTGCATAAGAAATGCACACATGAATGATGGTGTAGTGCCTTAAGAATTTCAGGGAGAATTCTAGAAACACTCGGCATTCCACTGTCTCGAACAATCGATATTTTAAGTACGAGGTGGGACAATGAGAACATTTCTACCGATCCACCTGTTTCTATGTGCAGGTCAGAAGTTTGTTATTAGGAGACTGTAAGAGGGGAGAGTCACTGACGACGACAAGCGTTTGCCGCCAGTGCCACAGAAGACATGAGGAGATCTCAACGAATATTTATGTCGTATTCTTTGATGTGTTAGTGTCTGTGGCGATTGTAAAAAGAGACTACTGAACAGTTGAATATAGTGTGCTATGCACATTCATGTATTGGACTTGAGACTAGAGACTTTCAAATTTTTTCATGTCTTGGCTGCGAACGAAACAAGATGCATGTATGCTATTTGAATATGTATAAATCAGTCCAACATATAAGGGATAAGTTAACTTGCAGAGTTATTACCTGTGAAAGCTGAAAATATAAAGTGATGGAACTGAAAAGTATTATAAAAGTACCAAAATTATTTCAAGGATAGAGAAGTATTTTAATAAATTCCCTTAACCAGCTATAGTCTTCGGAGAAGAAGTTTGTGGGAGGTCGACGTAGCTGATTACCCAGAGAAGAGGATTGGCTACACACAACGTGCAAGTTAACTGAACTGAGACACGTGTGTGCCTTGCAACCCAATACCACACTGTCTCTTGTCGTCTGAAAACGTTAGAATGTGGTGACCTAAGTGACAGGACCCAAAGAAAACGGGGATTTAAAACCAGAAATGGAAAGAAGATATTAGGCGTTGCCATAGCAACCAGTCCTAACAAGTTACGAGAACTGTTTCCAAAAATCGTATTGAGTCCAATAAACAAATGGAAGAAAGTCGCGAGTGCAATACTGTAAAAGATGTGGGAAAGTAATAGCGAAGAAAACTAGAGAGAAGACCTCAACGTTTTGACTAAGAAGATCAGTTATGGGGAGTAAGCAGTCTTCACACGCGTGCATCGGGCAGGCACCAACACAGTAACCAGTCACTGACGCCAACTGCACCAGCTGCTGCTCACCAGTGCTGACTCCGCGTCCACTCACCGATGACGACACTGAAACCAATGTCCGATGCCACCGGCAGCAGTGCTGTCCTCCGGCACTGATTACACATTCACTCACCAACACAGCTAGAACTCTACTCTGGGTGAGCGAAAAACAATAATTTTTTTATAGAAGTTGAGGGGATGAGTGAATAATAAACTTTTAGTGTAGTTATTGTACTCAGTGGTGAAATTTCTTTTAGATGATCACTAGGTCTAAGATCAATAAAATTATGGATCAAGAACAGCAACAAACTTCAGGGCCAGCCATGGCCATGACAGTGAATAGGGACACACCAGACTGGATTGAAATGGCAAACTTAATTAAAAGACTAAGTCTACAGTTAGATTCAGTAAATACTTAACTAAATGCTAGATTCGATGACCAAAGTGCTAAGTTGGATGGCCAGAAGGCCGATTCAGCCACTCTAAGTGAAAAATTAAATGCTCAGAATGAAGCCCTAAGGAGAGTAGTAGGTTTAGTACATTCTAATTTAAAGGCTCAGAGTGACACCTTGAACAGTCAAGCAGCGAATATACTTCTATTAAAGACTGAATTTGATTATTTAAATGATAAGGTACAAAATCTGAAGTTAGATATAAAGAGTGAGCTCACTAGTTCTTTGAATACTTATGCTAAACAACTATTTACTGAATTTAACCAGAGACAGGATGAGCAACTTCAAGATTTAACTAAAAAATTAGAATTTGACGTTGAAGATAAACTTAACAACTTAGAAACAGAACTTGCCGAAAAATTAGGATCATTTCAAAGTGTATGCAATGTTACCTTCGATGTTGCACACCCTGAAGGAGCGTATTGAGAAACAAGATAAGCTAATTTCTTTTGTTCAGTCGCAAATTGCATGTGTCAACACTCAATTTGATACCTCGGAAAGGGATTTTAAAGAGAAACAAGCAACATCAGATACCTCAAATATAAGCAATCTGGAGGAACAAGTAGAAGAGTTAATAGACAGAAAAGTGGCCGAGAGGGTAGCTCCTAACAACATTTCTTCAGATTTAGCTTTGGAACTTAATGAAACAAAGAAAGGCATAGATAGTTTATGGAAAGAATTCCAACTTCTTCAGGATAAGGTATACAAAAAAGTGATTTCTTCTAACGTGGTGTTAACCAGTGAGGCATTAACGGACCTACAATGGGGAGCAAATTCAGGACTACCCAGGCAGTTACCAAAATTTAAACCAGACGGGGATGTACACCCAACTCATTTTCTGAAACTGTTTAACCTAGACTTGCCAAAAAACTGGGAAGACTCTAAAAAGATAGAATTCACAGTAGGGTAACTTTTAGGAGAGGCTTCAGAATGGGGCACTGCGAACATGGAGAATTTTTCATCTTGGGCCGACTTCCAGGAAAAGTATAAGATGAAGTATTGGTCAATGAGTGCCCAAAAAAATTATTATCTGATTTGCGGGATCCAAAGTATTATAACAGTATGTGGGGAACAATGAGAAGGTATTTTGACTGGCACTTATCATGGGAAAAGTACTTAGATAAACCTATGGAGGAAGAAGGCTTAGTTAGGATCTTAATAAGGCAATTACCTATCTATGCTAGGAAAGGTATATTATGTAGTGGGTGGAAGACTGTAGAAGAATAACTATCCTTTGTAGATGCACTTGATGCCCTAAACAAAGACAGGAACGAGAATGTACATCAAAGTGAAAGTCAAAATTTGCTAATAAATAACAATAGCAGTAATAGTAATTATAAGAGACATGACACTAATCTAGCTAGAGTACACCAATGTAGTCAGAATAGTGGTAAAGAAAGCTATCAAAAGAAACATTCACCTTCAAATATAGACCCAGTAATGTCATAGGAAAGAGGTACAGTAGAAGAAGAATGGGTAGTTTTGAGGGATGAGAAGTCTCAAAAATGAGATGACAGGAAGTGCAAAATGGTTAAGCAGGGATGGCAGTTATAAGAGTCGAGGGAAATGAAGGGAAACAGTGGTTGGGAAGTGAGAGAGACAGGGTTGTAGCCTCTCCCCGATGTTATTCAATCTGTATATTGAGCAAGTAGTAAAGGAAACAAAAGAAAAATTCGGAGTAGGTATTAAAATCCATGGAGAAGAAATAAAAACTTTGAGGTTCGCCGATGACATTGTAATTCTGTAAGAGACAGCAAAGGAGTTGGAAGGGCAGCTGAATGGAATGGACAGTGTCTTGAAAGGAGGGTATAAGATGAACATCAACAAAACCAAAACGAGTATAATGGAATGTAGTCGAATTAAGTCAGGTGGTGCTGAGGGAATTAGATTAGGAAATGAGACACTTAAAGTAGTAAAGGAGTTTTGCTATTTGGGGAACAAAATAACTGATGATGGTCGAAGTAGAGAGGATATAAAATGTAGACTGGCAATGGCAAGGAAAGCGTTTCTGAAGAAGAGAAATTTGTTAACATCGAGTATAGATTTAAGTGTCAGGAAGTATTTGTATGGAGTGTAGCCATGTATGGAAGTGAAACATGGACGATAAATAGTTTGGACAAGAAGCGAATAGAAGCTTTCGAAATGTGGTGCTACAGAAGAATGCTGAAGATTAGATGGGTAGATCATATAACTAATGAGAAGGTATTGAATAGAATTGGGGAGAAGAAGAGTTTGTGGCACAACTTGACAAGAAGAAGGGACCGGTTGGTAGGACATGTTCTGAGGCATCAAGGGATCACAAATTTAGCACTGGAGGGCAGCGTGGAGGGTAAAAATCGTAGAGGGAGACCAAGAGATGAATACACTAAGCAGATTCAGAAGGATGTAGGTTGCAGTAAGTACTGGGAGATGAAGAAGGTTGCACAGGCTAGAGTAGCATGGAGAGCTGCATCAAACCAGTCTCAGGACTGAAGGCCACAACAACAACAACAACAGGTGACTTGTGTGGGCAGATGTGGTCCATCTCCCTCCAGTGACCTACCAAGCCCTCGCTCCATCCACGGGATGATGTGTTGCCACTGTTATCCGTGCCAAAGGTGAAACTACTGGCTATTAGGTAAGTGGTCATAATGTTCTGGCTGATCAGTGTAGTAAAGAGCCTGAGAAATACAATGTGGAATATCATTTTCTCTTTAAGCCATCTATGTGGAAAGTCATCTGTAATGTTTAGCCATAAAAACTGAGTTTACCAAATAATTAAATACTGACTTGTAATACAGATTAAAAATGCCAACGAAGTTACAGCTTTGCTTATACTATACTGAAAAGATGCTGTTGTTTAAATATTTGCGAAATATAATATGAAAGCTTATCAAATATAAATCAGGTTTATTTTTAAATTTACAATATAAAAAGTATACATTACTTTTCTATGTAACCTCCTACTTCAGAAATGTGCTTAGCTCAGCATACTGGAATTTTCTTGACGACATAATAAAAGAATGATGTCATGTCACTAGCTAATTGTACACAAAGTCATTCCACATTTGTATCAGCCTGGAATCTTATACATATCAGTGCCTCCTTTAGAGGCCTAAAGACATGAAATTTGTAGGGCAATATGTCTGGAGTGTAAGACAAGTGGTTGATTGGTTCCCCTCTCATTTTCTTCTAATTTCTACGAAATAAAAGAGTTACAGCATGGGGGTGGACATTGTTGTGAAGAACAATGACTTTTCATATTGGTTAGTTGTCATTTACTGTGATAAGTAAGTCTAACCTCTCTAAAAAAGATCATAGTGATACACAGAGTTGATGGTGTTACAGCCCTGGAAGAAATCAATGTGCAATATGCTATACCAGTCAGAAAAGCCTATCACAAGCAGCTTACCAGCTCACAGTCAAGGCTTGGGTTTTATGGGAGTGGCTTCATACTTCCTCTGACAATCTGGCTTGATTTGACTCAGGAATGTAGAGGGTGTATCCAAGTTTTGTCACAGGCAAAAAATCATCCCTTTCATTTGCAGACATTGTTCAGCACATTTCACAAGCCTGCACGCTTTTTCTCTTTTATTTTTCAGTCAAAAGGCACGAGACCCACGTGGAGTATACTTTTTGGTAATCTAGTTCATTTGTAATGACAACTTGACAGCAACCACAACTTAATAGAAAACACAGTTTTGGAAATTGTCAAATATTGGTTGCCTTCAATATAACATTACTGTTCTCACTATAATGCTCATCTGTGGACTACGATCACAGTTCTCATTATTAACCATTTATGGACGCGATATGCTAGGCAAGCACACTACGTCTTTGAAGTCTTTCATCACTGAATGCTGATTTCAGTTAGTACAAAATTTCTGCGAATTTCAAGTTTTCACTAGTAAGACATTTGATGATTCTGTATTGTGCAGTTACACAATGAACCTGTTGTTCAGACATTATGTGCATTACTAAGTATAACCACCCACCATCATCCCACTTAACATTCCCACCCATACGTCATACATATTGTCTCACATGCTTGTCAACAGTGCACACTCAGTACATTGAAGTCTTGTTAATACAGATCACACACTTTAACTTAATCCCTCTATGATCAGTGAAGTTTGTCTGACTCAATGTCGCTCCACAATATTTACACTCGTTTCTAACCTTAGCTACATAAGAGTATGTGAGCCACAGCAATAAGTAGCAACTGTGACTCTAGTGTTGATTTGTGTGTGGTCTCGCGCATACTTATTGTTAACATTATTTACAAAAATGAGCACAGGGGCTGTACGTGGTCCTTCTAAGGACACATTCGTGCATTAAATATTTGTTTCTTTGATAAACTATAAGCTGGCTGCCCTGGGAAGAGAAGGCAGGGCTTGTCCCACCAGACAGTGTGCTACATGTTGATCCGTAGGTTCCACATTCTCCAGTCGTGGGCCAAGTTAAAGTGTGTGATCTGTATTTGACTTATACTCATACAAATATTCAGTCTCTTCACTAAATTATCTACCCCTTTTATTTCCTCTTCTTCCATTTTCTGATATTCTGTGGCATATTCCTTTCCTTTGTGTGTCTTTTTGTACTCTTCAATAACAATATTTTGCCTGAGCTCCTTCAGCTGCACTTGAGTCTGACTACCTTCCACGAGCACAGGTTTGAACTCTTTTGAAAGATCAAAAAAGTCCATTAAATCCATCCTGTGTGTATTTGTCAATCTGAAATATCAAATTGAAATATTAGTAATAGAAATTACAAATTGCCACATGCAGATTCAGTCATTTATACAAATAAAGAAAATATTTAATAAAAATCTACAACAGTCTTAGGTAGACAAAGACAATATATGTTTACAAATATGTACTGATGATGACACAAGTAATGCTTGTATGGTTAATTTAAAAATGCCACTATTAAACTGTGCTACAAAATTTATGAAACTTGTTACATCTTCTAGCTTTGTCTACATCCAATAAAACACTGTCATTAAAATTGTGAGTAGGATGAGCTCAGTTATCATTGAAAGATAATAGTTCAAAGCAGGCTTTCAAGACCAATGTTTTCTTCCACGATGACTTATAGGACATATGTTACAATCTTACACAGTTTTTTCCACTTTAAATTTTGACCTGCACTGCAGTAAAAAGTATAAGATGATGTTAAGAGAACTGTTCAACTTCCAACATTTACTAATAACTAACACCTAGAAACTGACTACTTTCAAAGCCTGAAATACAAATGATTTATTTATTTATTCATACATTCTTTACCCATGGACTCTAACTGATAATTTTCAGTTGAGAGAGTTGCTTGTGCCTCACAATTTTACACACAGGTGTAACACCTGTAAATACATGTAGTACACAGATTTTTTCTTTGATGATGCATGGCCACAATCCACCTCAGTGTACTATGCATTTACATGTTTTGTGACAAGATTGTATTGCCTCTCTCGACAACTTGAACTGTCCTGGGGGACACTTTCAGTGTGTTGTCTGAATGCCTGTGGATGAATGGCAGCCAGCCCATTTTCCCTGAAGAGGCACAACCAGAGATGGTAATGATGATGAACACTGGGTCTGGAGTAAAGTTGTAATTCTAACTTATCTTAAAAGTGTTCCACTGGGTTCAGAACAGGGCTCTGGGCATGCCAGTTCATTTCAGGAATGTTATTATCTACAAACCATTGCCTCGCAGATGGTGTTTTTTGACAGGGAGCATTATACTGATACAAACACTCATCTCCAAACTGTTCCCCTACTGTACCCAGTACTCAATGCTGTAAAATGCATTCACATGCTTCTGTATTTAGTGTTTTCTAAATGCAACATGGGAACCACACCCTAATCACAAAAAACATCTCCATACTGTAACACCACCACTTCCCCCATATTTCACAGTTTGATGGCAGGTAATGCACTAGGGGTAAGATAGATACTGCCTACAGGAAAATTAAAGAGACCTTTGGAGATAAGAGAACCACTTGTATGAACATCAAGAGCTCGGATGGAAACCCAGTTCTAAGCAAAGAAGGGAAAGCAGAAAGGTGGAAGGAGTATATAGAGGGTCTATACAAGGTCGACGTACTTGAGGACAATATTCTGAAAATGGAAGAGAATGTAGATGAAGATGAAATGGGAGATACGATACTGCGTGAAGAGTTTGACAGAGCACTGAAAGACCTGAGCCGAAACAAGGCCCTGGGAGTAGACAACATTCCATTAGAACTACTGACGGCCTTGGGAGAGCCAGTCCTGACAAAACTCTACCATCTGGTGAGCAAGATGTATGAGACAGGCGAAACACCCTCAGATTTCAAGAAGAATATAATAATTCCAATCCCAAAGAAAGCAGGTGTTGACAGATGTGAAAATTACCGAACAATCAGTTACATAAGCCACAGCTGCAAAATACTAACGCGAATGCTTTACAGATGAATGGAAAAACTAGTAGAAGCCAACCTTGGGAAAGATCAGTTTGGATTCCGTAGAAATATTGGAACACGTGAGGCAATACTTACCCTACGACTTATCTTAGAAGAAAGATTAAGGAAATGCAAAACCTACATTTCTAGCATTTGTAGACTTAGAGAAAGCTTTTGACAATGTTGACTGGAATACTCTCTTTTAAATTCTAAAGGTGGCAGGGGTAAAATATAGGGAGCGAAAGGCTATTCACAATTTTTACAGAAACCAGATGGCAGTTATAGAGTGTCGAGGGACATGAAAGGGAAGCAGCGGTTGGGAAGGGAATGAGACAGGGTTGTAGCCTCTCCCCAAGGTTATTCAATCTGTATATTGAGCAAGCAGTAAAGGAAACAAAAGAAAAATTCGGAGTAGGTATTAAAATGCGTGGAGAAGAAATAAAAACTTTGAGGTTCGCTGATGACATTGTAATTCTGTCAGAGACAGCAAAGGAGTTGGAAGAGCAGTTGAATGGAATGGACAGTGTCTTGAAAGGAGGGTATAAGATGAACATCAACAAAAGCAAAACGAGGATAATGGAATGTAGTCGAATTAAGTCAGGTGATGCTGAGGGAGTTAGATTAGGAAATGAGACACTTAAAGTAGTAAAGGAGTTTTGCTATTTGGGGAGCAAAATAACTGATGATGGTCAAAGTAGGTGGTGGTGGTGGTTAGTGTTTAACGTTCGGTCGACAACGAGGTCATTAGAGACGGAGCGCAAGCTCGGGTTAGGGAAGGATTGGGAAGGAAATCGGCCGTGCCCTTTCAAAGGAACCATCTCGGCATTCGCCTGAAACGATTTAGGGAAATCACGGAAAACCTAAATCAGGATGGCCGGAGACGGGAGTGAACCGTCGTCCTCCCGAATGCGAGTCCAGTGTGCTAACCACTGCGCCACCTCGCTCGGTGATGGTCAAAGTAGAGAGGATATAAAATGTAGACTAGCAATGGCAAAGAAATCGTTTCTGAAGAAGAGAAATTTGTTAACATCGAGTATAGATTTAAGTGTGGGGAAGTCGTTTCTGAAAGTACACTCCTGGAAATTGAAATAAGAACACCGTGAATTCATTGTCCCAGGAAGGGGAAACTTTATTGACACATTCCTGGGGTCAGATACATCACATGATCACACTGACAGAACCACAGGCACATAGACACAGGCAACAGAGCATGCACAATGTCGGCACTAGTACAGTGTATATCCATCTTTCGCAGCAATGCAGGCTGCTATTCTCCCATGGAGACGATCGTAGAGATGCTGGATGTAGTCCTGTGGAACGGCTTGCCATGCCATTTCCACCTGGTGCCTCAGTTGGACCAGCGTTCGTGCTGGACGTGCAGACCGCGTGAGACGACGCTTCATCCAGTCCCAAACATGCTCAATGGGGGACAGATCCGGAGATCTTGCTGGCCAGGGTAGTTGACTTACACCTTCTAGAGCACGTTGGGTGGCACGGGATACATGCGGACGTGCATTGTCCTGTTGGAACAGCAAGTTCCCTTTCCGGTCTAGGAATGGTAGAACGATGGGTTCGATGACGGTTTGGATGTACCGTGCACTATTCAGTGTCCCCTCGACGATCACCAGTGGTGTACGGCCAGTGTAGGAGATCGCTCCCCACACCATGATGCCGGGTGTTGGCCCTGTGTGCCTCGGTCGTATGCAGTCCTGATTGTGGCGCTCACCTGCACGGCGCCAAACACGCATACGACCATCATTGGCACCAAGGCAGAAGCGACTCTCATCGCTGAAGACGACACGTCTCCATTCGTCCCTCCATTCACGCCTGTCGCGACACCACTGGAGGCGGGCTGCACGATGTTGGGGCGTGAGCTTAAGACGGCTTAACGGTGTGCGGGACCGTAGCCCAGCTTCATGGAGACGGTTGCGAATGGTCCTCGCCGATACCCCAGGAGCAACAGTGTCCCTAATTTGCTGGGAAGTGGCGGTGCGGTCCCCTATGGCACTGCGTAGGATCCTACGGTCTTGGCGTGCATCCGTGCGTCGCTGCGGTCCGGTCCCAGGTCGACGGGCACGTGCACCTTCCGCCGACCACTGGCGACAACATCGATGTACTATGGAGACCTCACGCCCCACGTGTTGAGCAATTCGGCGGTACGTCCACCCGGCCTCCCGCATGCCCACTATACGCCCTCGCTCAAAGTCCGTCAACTGCACATACGGTTCACGTCCACGCTGTCGCGGCATGCTACCAGTGTTAAAGACTGCGATGGAGCTCCGTATGCCACGGCAAACTGGCTGACACTGACGGCGGCAGTGCACAAATGCTGCGCAGCTAGCGCCATTCGACGGCCAACACCGCGGTTCCTGGTGTGTCCGCTGTGCCGTGCGTGTAATCATTGCTTGTACAGCCCTCTCGCAGTGTCCGGAGCAAGTATGGTGGGTCTGACACACCGGTGTCAATGTGTTCTTTTTTCCATTTCCAGGAGTGTATTTGTATGGAGTGTAGCCATGTATGGAAGTGAAACGTGGACGATAAATAGTTTGGACAAGAAGAGAATAGAAGCTTTCGAAATGTGGTGCTACAGAAGAATGCTGAAGATTAGATGGGCAGATCACATAACTAATGAGGAGGTATTGAATAGAATTGGGGAGAAGAGAAGTTTGTGGCACAACTTGACAAGAAGAAGGGATCGGTTGGTAGGACATGTTCTGAGGCATCAAGGGATCACCAGTTTGGTACTGGAGGACAGTGTGGAGGGTAAAAATCGTAGAGGGAGACCAAGAGATGAATACACTAAGCAGATTCAGGAGGATGTAGGTTGCAGTATATATTGGGAGATGAAGAAGGTTGCACAGGATAGAGTAGCATGGAGAGCTGCATCAAACAAGTCTCAGGACTAAAGACCACAACAACAACAACAACAACAACAACAACAATCTAATCCGATGACATGCAGCCAATAAAGTCCACAAAACGTTCTGCCCAGTGGAACTCACTATATATTGTATTTTTACTAGTAAGAAATGAGCATCTATAAAAGGTCTTTATTTGATAAGTATATCTTGAGGACAGTAAGATCAAGATGTCTACAATGGACCACAACTTCTCAGAATTATAATGAAAAATTTATTAAATTTGGAACAAATGTAGATCTAGGGCTATGCTACAGATCAGACTGTCCCCATGACCCATATTTCTTGTGGGGAAACGCACGCATATGCGCGCGCGCGCACACACACACACACACACACACACACACACACACACACACACACACACACACTTCGTGGTTTTTCTTTCAGAGACAGCACTGTCTGAATGGTGTGCCCATATTAGAAAGAGATCACCAATCAACTGCCACAGAGACGGCTGTGTGAGAATGTACTGACAGACTGAGGAAACATATCGCTCTACTGGGTAGCACATTTGTTACCATAGCACTAATGCAATTTTGGTAACTGAGAGAGAAGAATGGCTGAGACAAAGAATGCTAAAATGTATTTCATGAAGAATGCCACATCACCTTCTGGCACATTCTCCTGAGGATGGTATAGAGGTACAAAGAATTAACATAAGATGCATGTCAGTGCCTTTGCATCTAATTCTACGTCTTCATCTACAGGGTGTCCAAAATTAAAGATCCACTTTCAAAATATTGTAGAAAGAGAATCACTCCTCGGAATGACACCAATTTTGAACAGCATATTATTGACATGGGGGAAAATGTCAAGGGAATGTGAAAAAAAATTTAAGAATATTTTGCCAGTAGTGGTGCTGTAAGCGTATTAACATAAATGGGGCTGGCTACAAATGATAGATGAATTGCAATATGAGGGCTATGGTTTGAGTTGCACATTACACCATCTCACAGAATGAAGGCTTTCACGACCGGACAACATAGCTGCTAGGAAACCTTTCGGGATGTGAGGTTGTGGTCCAATAAACTCTTCTGTTCCTGACATTTCGTCCAGGAATGCACTGGACATCCTCAGAGGCGCTCCTCCCCTGAGTCTTGCCGACTGACTGGTCGGAAGTCCAACAGCGATACATATACTAGAGGAAAGGGGGCGTGGTTGAGGTAACGTGATGAGCAGAGATAATCCTTGTCAAAGATGCAACTTCTTTATCGATTGTCGTCTTGTCAAAGATAAAACTGTCTAGAGATTCTGCAGAGCTACTGTCCATCTGTCGCCAAGTTTCATTGCCTCCTCTCAGGATAATTTTAATAGGAAATGAAACTTAGCGACATATGGACAGTAGCTCTGCAGAATTGCTAGACAATTTTATCTTTGACAAGATGACAATCAATAGTCAAGTTTCATCTTTGACAAGGATTATCTCTGTTCATCATGTGTTACTTCGACCTCACCGCCTTTCCTATAGTATATATGTTGCTCTCGGACGTCTGACCACTCAGTCAGCAAGACTCAGCAAAGAAGCACCTCTGAGGATGTCCAGCACAGTCCTGGGCGAAATGTCAGGGACAGAAGAGTTTCTTGGACCACGACCTCACATCACAAAAGGTTCACTAGCAGCTATTACACCATCTGTTATGTTCAATGTACATGACTGCCCAAGTTTGGCAGTCAACAGATGTGGCATGATTAGCTACGGAAGCCCATCCACCACAGCAAGGTCGTACAACATTGAATGGGAAAAATCGGTTTTTAACTGCCCTAAAGCCAAAACTGCATAAAAAGCAAGATGACATTGGTTTTTAATTGTACTCTTACATAAAAAGCAACATAACAACAGTTTCGAATTGTCATGATAATGGTGCAAGTCATGTTCAATACTCCGTCCACTGCTTTCGACTACAAGTTAAAATCGAGAAACAGCTTGTTCCACAACAGATTGGAGTATCTCAGTGGTCATGTTTAGAATGTGTTGCACAATACTTGCCTTCAATTCCACTATGATCATAATTGGAGCACTAGACACAACATTTTTCAGATAACCCCGCAGTCAGAAGTCACACGGATTACGTTCAGGTGATCCGGATGGCCAAGCTCTAGGGAAATGACAGATGATAATTCTAGCATTTCTGAAATCCCTCACAGCAGCTGCTTCACTGGCTGTGCAATGCATGAAAGAGCACCACCTTGCACAAAAATGATCCTACCCAGACATCCATCCTGCTGAAGAGTTGGAATGATGATGGTGCGCAAAAGACCTTGATAGCGTTCACCAGTGACAGCACAGGTGACAAGACCCACAGGACTCATCCCCTTGAAAAACGATGCCATCAATCCCAACCATACAGTCAACTATTCAGAATGAAATGGTACCAGCTGATGTGTGTCCAGATTTTCCATTGTCCATATTCTGCAATTCTGCATATCGACATAACCTTGGAGATGGAAAGGGGCTTTGTCTGTCCACAGACTCTTCCATGGCCATTCATTGTCCACTTCCATGTGAGCAAGAAATTCCATTGTGAACATTTGTCTTTCTGGCAGGTCAGAAGAAAGAAACTCCTGATTGTGGGTGATTTTATATGGATGGCAATGCATTTCATAGAATTTTATGCATGGTGCTCGCACTCATGTCCAACGTTTGGGCAATTCCCCATGCCCCGCATTTTTGCACACCAATGCTCATCCCTCCTGCAATCTTCGACATATGTCGAATGAACTGCTTTCCTCCCTCTGCTGCACTGCACATCAAAAGACCATCTCTTTCTTAATTTGTTAATCATTGTCTCCAGACCCTTAGCAGACATTGGACCAATTCTTTTTTCATACCGATGAGTGTCTGGAACTTCTGCACGGCTACTGGTGCACAGCCACTGTTCTTGTAGAAAAAGCTTTGCCAGCAGTGTGCAATTACTCATGGAGACATTCAAGTTAAGCGACCTGGAAATAAATTGAGGAACAGTCGTTTGCCACAAATCTGTTGGTTGTTGGTTTTTATATTCAGACACTTAGAGCGCCATCTACTGGTCAAATTTTCGTTGTTTTTTTTTTTTATTCCATATTTTCCTTTTTTTTCTCCCATGACTTTTCCCATTGCATCAATGATTTGCTATTCAAATTTGGCAACATTCTAAGCAGTGATTACCTTTCTACAGTGTTTTCAAGCAGGAACTTTAATTATGGACACACTGTATAATACACAAGCCATCTCACACTGTGTGGTGAATGATACTTCTGGCACCACTGTATGTTCCACCATCCCTGTTCCATTCACAAATGGCACGTGCAAAGAATAATCATTGTTAAACTTCCACATTAGCTCATTGATTTCCCTTATTGTGGTCACTTCATGAAAGGAAGTAGTATGTTGTTCGATTCTTCCAGGAATTTCAACAGTAAACTTCTCTGTGATGCACAATGTCTTTCTTATAGTGTCTGCCACTGGAGTTAGTTGAAGATCTCTGTAACGTTTTCACACTGACTATATGCTCCTATGACGAAACACACCAATCTTTGTTGTAGCTTCCCTACCTCTTCCACCAAGCTAATGTAATGAGTAAGGTAGCACAATGGTTAGCATGCCTCAGATTCAGAAAGATGACGGATCAAATCCCCGCCTGGCCATCCGGATTTTGATTATCTATGATTTCCCTAAATCACTCCACGAAAACGCCAGGATGATCCCTTTGAAGGGCACGCCTGATTTTCCTCCCAGCCCTTCCCTAATATCAGCTCAAGCTCCATCTCTTAACGACCTCACTGCCAATGGGACGTTAAAAATCTAATCTTCCCTCTTTTGTTAATCTAACCTGGTAAGGCTTGCAAACTGATGAGCAAAACTCAAGATTCGGTCAAACAAGTAATTTGTAAGTTCTGTGGATGAATTACATTTTCTTAAGATTATGCATATGAATCTCAGTGTTGCTTCTGCTTTTCCTACAATCTGTTTTATGTGGTCATTCCACTTTAGGTCATTCCAGATGGTTACTTGTAGATATTTTACAGTGGTTATGGATTCCAATGATTTGCCCCCAATAGTGGAATTGTACAGTTGTGGATTTCTTCACCTCTCTCTGAGCACAACATTATATTTATTTAGGTTCATGGCCAACTGTCAATCCTTGCACCTAATGTAATTCACCTTTCTGGAGTTCTACCGTCACCTGCCCCAGTGATTGAATTCTTCAAAATCTCATATTTTCAGAGGGTGTACGTCTTCTGAAAAGTGCATGCACTGTTATGTCATTTTTTGCTCTCAGTCTGTCAATACACTATCACACAGCTGTCTCTGTGGTAACTGATTGGTCATCTTCATTGAAGTGACCACTTTCTAATATGGACACACCATTCAGAGAGTGTGGACTCTGAAAGAAAAAACACCAAAATGGGTGTTCAGCAAAATAAACTGGATGCTGTACATATGATTGGTTGTATTACAATAAACTAAAAGTGAAGCTTAAAACTGTCCCTCTATTGAAGAGCAATATCCTGACAGACACACAAGGTTCCTTGACCAGATAACTGCACTGAAAATGAGCAGATCTCTTCCTTAACAAACACACTAACACTCCACGACAGCTACATCAACATGACAAAGTATATCAATAAAACAGTGGGTCAATACACTACAAAACAGCAAAACATATCAAAAAAACAAACGTACTATTGGGTTAACTTCCAGATGAGCCTACTACAAAAACTAGAACATCAGATCAAACAAAGCAGCCAACCTAATGTAAAACAACATACCAATCACTATACCGTAAAATTCCTTACACCACAATCTGGAAAACTATGTAACACACATAAGAGTGAATAAAATGTTAAGCCAGTGAAATATGTCTCAGGAGGCATTTTTCACCCCGAAAAAGGGAGCCAACATATAGATACATTGGCAGAGCATGATAAGAAGTCAGAAAACACACTAAAACATAATCCCATCAAAGGAATTCAACATACAGACACACTGGCAGAGGGAAAAGCACACACATTAGAAACCTCAAAACATAGACTTGTCAGAGCAGACATACTGAATGGAGAATATCCAGATATGTGTGATAATATGTACAGAAACTTGTGCATACGAATTATATGAAGTACGACAAACCACATCCAGTACCACAACAGGCCTGAGTGGAATACATGTGACAAAACCGTGGGAAACTGCATAACTATTAAAGATAAAATCATAGCAGGTATGTGGCCTGTAATTGAAGAAGTGTCATGATGATCTCTCCATTGGCAAAAGATTCCGGAACAGTCCCCCATTCGGATCTCTGGGAGGGGACTGCCAAGAGGGAGGTTACCACGAGAAAAAGAGTGAATAACCAACAGAAAGATATCATTCTATGAGTCAGGGCATAGAATGTCAGAAGCTTGAATGTGGTAGGGAACTAGAAAATCTGAAAAGGGAAATGCAAAGATTCAATCTACATATAGCAGGGGCCCATGAAGTGAAAAGAAGACAAGGATTTCTAGTCGGATGAATATAGGGTAATATCAACAGCAGCAGAAAATGATATAACAGGAGTAGGATTCGTTATGAATAGGAAGGTCGGGCAGAGAGTGTGTTACTGTGTACAGTTCAGTGACAGGGTTGTTTTTATCAAAATCAACAGGAAACCCGCACCGACATCGATAGTTCAGGTATACATGCCGATGTTTCAAGCTGAAGATGAAGAGATAGAGAAAGTGTATACGGATATTGAAAGAGTAATTAAGTATGTAAAGGGAGATGAAAATCTAATAGTCATGGGGGACTGGAATGCAGCTGTAGGGGAAGAAGTAGAAGAAAAGGTTACAGGAGAATATGGGCTTGGGACAGGGAATGAAAGAGGAGAAAGACTAATTAAGTTCTGTAACACATTTCAGCTAGTAATAGCAAATACTCCGTTCAAGATTCACAAGAGGAGGAGGTACACTTGGAAAAGGCCGGGTGATACAGGAAGATTTCAGTTAGATTACATCATGGTCAGACAGAGATTCCGAAATCAGATACTGGATTGTAAGGTGTACCCAGGAGCAGATATAGACTCATATCACAATACAGTAGTGATGAAGAGTAGGCTGAAGCTTAAGACATTAGTCAGGAAGATTCAATACGCAAAGAAGTGGGATATGGAAGTACTAAGGAATGACGAGATACGGTTGAAGTTCTCTAAGGCTGTAGTAGTGCAATAAGGAATAGGTCAGCAAGCAGTATGGTTGAAGGGGAATGGACATCTCTAAAAAGGTGAAACACAGAGGTTGGAAAGGAAAACATAGCTACGAAGGAGGTAAGTACAAAGAAACCATGGGTAACAGAAGAAGTACTTTAGTTAATCAATGAGAGAAGGAAGTATAATAATATTCAGGGAAATTCAGGAATACAGAAATACAAGTCACCTAGGAAGGATGATAACATTAAGAGTGCAGCGGGAATTCCACTGTTAAATGCAGAGGAGAGAGAGAGCAGTAGGTGGAAAGAATACACTGAAAGCCTCTATGAGGGGGAAGATTTGTCTGACGTGATAGAAGAAGAAACAGGAGTCGATTTAGAAAAGTTAGGGGATCCAGTATTAGAATCAGAATTTAAAAGAACTTTGGAGGAGTTAAGATCAAATAAGGCAGAAGAGATAGACAACATTCCATCAGAATTTCTAAAATCATCGTGGGAAGTGGCAACAAAACGACTATTCTCATTGATGTGTAGAATGTATGAGACTGGCGACGTACCATCTGGCTTTCGGAAAAGCATCATCCACACAATTTCAAAGACATCAAGAGCTGACAAGTGTGAGAATTACCACACAATCAGCTTAACGGCTCATGCATCGAAGTTGCTTACAAGAAAAATGTACAGAAGAATGGAAAAGAACATTGAGGATGCACTAGATGACGATCAATTTGGCTTTAGGAAAGGTAAAGGCACCAGAGAGGTAATCCTGACACTGCAGTTAATAATGGAAGCAAGACTAAAGAAAAATCAAGACACGTTCATAGGATTTGTCAACTTGGAGAAAGCGTTCGATAATGTAAAATGGTGTAAGATGTTTGAAATTTTGAAAAAAGTAGGGGTAAGCTATAGGGAGAGACGGGTCATACACAATGTGTACAACAGCCAAGAGGAGTGGACGACCAAGAACGAAATGGTCATATTGAAAAGGGTATATGACAAGGATGTAGCCTTTCTCCCCTACTGTTCAATCTATACATCGAGGAAGCAATGATAGAAATAAAAGAAAGGTTCAGGAGTGGAATTAAAATTCAAGGTGAAAGGATATTAACGATACCATTCGCTGATGACATTGGTACCTCGAGTGAAAGTGAAGAAGAATAACATGATCAGCTAAAAGGAATGAACAGTCTAATGAGTACAGAGCATGGACTGAGAGTAAATCAAAGAAAGATGAAGGTAATGAGAAGTAATAGAAACTTAACATCAGGACTGATGGTCACGAAGTAGATGAAGTTAAGGAATTCTGCTACCTAGGCAGTAAAATAACCAATGACGGACAGAGCAAGGAGGACATCAAAAGCAGACTCGCTATGGCAAAAACGGCATTCCTGGCCAAGAGAAGGCTACTAATATCAAACATCGGCCTTACTTTGAAGAAGAAATTTGAGAATGTACGTCTGGAGTACAGCAGTGTATGGTAGTGAAACAATGACTGCGTGAAAATCGAAACAGAAGAGAATCAAACCATCTGAGATGTGGTGCTACAGAAAAATGTCGAAAATTAGGTGGACTGATAAGGAATTTGGAGGTTCTGCACAGAATCGGAGAGGAAAGGAACATGTAGAAAACACTGATAAAGAGAAAGGACAGGATGATAGGACATCTGTTAAGACATGAGGGAATGACTTCCATGGTACCAGAGGGAGCTGTAGAGGGCAAAAATTGTAGAGGAAAACAGAGATTGGAATACAGCCAGCAAATAATTGAGGATGTAGGTTGCAAGTGCTGAGATACAGAGGTTAGCAAGTCAGAAGACTGATGAAAAAAATATATATTAGCAGAAATGGGTGTGGCAAAAGTAAGGGAAACTGGGTGATAGACGAAGTCCCCAGAGACAAGCAGATAGCATTTCATATCATCGCACCAAGCACAACACCAAACGAAACTGGCAAGCAAAATCCAATGACATGGAAATCAAATTACGATAACTTAGAATTAAATTTACAATTAAATAGAATAGAAAAAAGGATATTTTTCAAAGTGTCAGACTGAATGCTAATCTGTCTACTACATCCAAAGGTGCATTATAGTAACAGATTAACCAGACCGTATTGACCTGAGGATCAAAAGTCTCCCCACCTCTGCCGAGTCATTAGTCAATTCCATGCGCCGTGCTTGGATTCGCAGAGCTGAGGCTCTTAATCTCGAAAAAATGTTTAAGGATCAGGGTACATGAGAGAACATACTCTGACTTCACTCAAACTGACACTAAACGCTTGATCCATGTTAAACATCTATAGTCACAATCCTCCAGATCAATTCAATGAGGAGCACACTAGTAAATGCTAAGCTCCTGAAAGTGAGCCAAGAGCTGCATATGGACAGTCTCTGTGTACAAGAATTTTATGTACGGAATGGGTAGCTTACAACGTCTTTCTGATAATGCAATCACAGCAACTTGTGGTGTAGACTGCAAATAGCAATAGTTACAACCAATAAGAGCATAAACACTTTTAAGGTGAATCAGTTGTGCAGTCAACATTTAGTCATGCCGGATGTAACACACGGTAGGGAAACGTGCCTGACAGCCTCGCTGCATCCACGGTATAACCATAGGATACAGCCTTAAGCAAATTTAAATAAGGATATAGAGCCAATTACGGAATCTGTAAATAAATGCAGACATCCACTCCAAGTCTTCCCTATGGAATTCAGATAAAACTGATGGGCAACACAAGAAGCACAATTTAGTGTACTGAGTACACAAAGACCAAACACCTATTTACTCAGGACATGACAGAACACAAAGCAACATTGGCATTACCCACATAAAAAATGCTGCTATCACACACAAAATGGACTGGGGAGTACATGATATCATAACCAACAGTGACCACAACACGACAACATTCACTTTGATACAAGACCTGAACAGAATGGACACAATACCAACCACACAACTACTATTTCATAAAATAGATTGGAACAAACAATCAGAAGAAGTCAAGGAACATGATCTGAACAACATGTGCGGACAGACTACAAGACTCACATTCTGACATAAATAATACAAAAACACACAAAACATCTGTATACCAACAGCAGCCAATTCAAGATAGAGACAAACAAATAATACTAAATGTATACAGGCCAGCAAAAGAGATACATAGACACTATTTGACTCATACAAACAACAATGAGTGTGATTCATATCAATGCAAATAGAGCAAAACATTTAGGGGGAATCATACAAGATATCAACAGAAAACATAAAAACCCCATTTGTTCTGAATATGCTAATGCAGGATGATGGCACGATGATACAGGTACAGAGAAGTATGCCACAATTCCTCCTGTATAAACTGCTCCTGATGACTTCATCAACGCAGACATACAACACCAAGCTGCCCTCAGAAAAGAACTACACATCCCATATAACACTCCCACAGTTACTTGTCCTTTTGTGCAACAATAAGTTGTATTAGCAATTTTGAAACTTAAGAACAAAAAGGCACCTGGCCTAGATAGTGTTCATTCACAGGCACTCAAAAGACTAACACCACAGATAATCCCTTTTTTAACATCACTGAATGAACCTTATGGTTGGGCTGGGTAGCTTCAGCTTGGAAAACATAAAAAGCAGTCATAATCAAAAAATCAGCAGACAGAAATCCTAGAGAGCTAAATACATATCATCCGAAATGTCTCAAACACTTTGGCAAAGGTTCCGATTTCATCAACCAAAGCATTATAAATTGTCAGGAATGCAATAAACAAATAAGTCATGACCATAATGATAGACACTGCAAGAGCCTTTGACAATCTCTTGCACCCTGCTATGTTTGCCAGGTTAAGACAACTAGAGGTGCCACAGTCTCTGTACGACAGTGTCCTAGACTACTACTTCCTGTACTCAGAGACTGAAAAGAATAGGACAGATGAAGTTGTTGCAGATGCAGATTATTTACTAGTCTA